>NC_139605.1:123832891-124077460 GCF_964270895.1 Podarcis filfolensis
AGATGCTATACTCCTATTGATGCAGCCCAGAATTGCATTGGCTTTTTTAGCTGCCGCGTCACACTGTTGGCTCATGTCAAGTTTGTGGTCAACCAAGACTCCTAGATCCTTTTCACATGTACTGCTCTCAAGCCAGGTGTCACCCATCTTGTATTTGTGCCTCTCATTTTTTTTGCCCAAGTGTGATACTTTACATTTCTCCCTGTTAAAATTCATCTTGTTTGTTTTGGCCCAGTTCTCTAATCTGTCAAGGTCGTTTTGAAGTGTGATCCTGTCCTCTGGGGTGTTAGCCACCCCTCCCAGTTTGGTGTCATCTGCAAATTTGATCAGGATGCCCTTGAGTCCATCATCCAAGTCATTGATAAAGATGTTGAATAAGACTGGGCCCAAGACAGAACCCTGTGGCACCCCACTAGTCACTCTTCTCCAGGATGAAGAGGAACCATTGATGAGCACCCTTTGGGTTCGGTCAGTCAGCCAGTTACAAATCCACTGAGTGGTAGCATAGTCAAGACCGCATTTTACCAGCTTCTTTACAAGAATATCATGGGGCACCTTGTCAAATGCCTTGCTGAAATCAAGGTAGGCTACATCCACTGCGTTCCCTTCAACTACCAGGCTTGTAATTCTGTCAAAAAACGAGATCAGGTTAGTCTGACATGACTTATTTTTCAGAAATCTGACTATTGGTGATCACAGCATTCCTTTCTAGGTGCTCACAGACTGTTTGCTTAATGATCTGCTCCAGAATCTTCCCTGGTATTGATGTCAGACTGACTGGGCGGTAATTATTTGGGTCCTCTCTTTCCCCCTTTTTGAAAATAGGGACAACATTTGCCCTCCTCCAATCTGCCGGGACTTCGCCTGTTCTCCAGGAATTCTCAAAGATGACTGCCAGTGGTTCTGAGATCATATCTGCCAGTTGTTTTAATACTCTTGGATGCAGTTCATCTGGCCCTGGAGACTTGAATACATCTAAACTAGCCAAGTATTCTTCTACTATCTCCTTAGTTATTCTGGGCTGTGTTTCCTCTGCTGAATCATTTGCTCCAAATTCTTCAGGTCGGGCATTGTTTTCTTTATCGGAGAAGACTGAGACAAAGAAGGCATTGAGAAGTTCAGCCCTTTCTGTGTCTCCTGTTTGCATTTCACCATCTTCTCCTCTTAGTGACCCCACTGTTTCTTTGTTCTTCCTTTTGCTACGAATATACCCATAAAAGCCTTTTTTGTTGCTTTTAACCTCTCTAGCAAGCCTGAGTTCATTCTGTGCTTTAGCTTTTCTGACTTTGTGTCTACACGTGCTGGCTATTTGTTTGAATTCCTCTTTGGTGGTTTCCCCCCTTTTCCATTTTTTGTACACATCCTTTTTTAATCTTAACTCAGTTAAAAGTTCTTTAGATAGCCACCCTGGCTTCTTTAGGCACCTTCCATGTTTCCGTCTCATTGGTATTGCCTGAAGTTGTGCTTTTACTATCTCCCTCTTAACAAACTCCCAGCCATCATGAACTCCCAATGTAGGAGGCCCTCACTTGCAGAATGCAGAGATTGACTGAGTCTATATGGGGTGAGATATCTTTCAGGTCCAGTCATGTCAATGGGTCCACTGTGAATAAAACTTAGTTGGATATGACCTTGATGTTCTATTAAACTTTTGGCACTGGGCACTTTATTTTCCCAGGCCTTAAACTATGCTGTTTTGTCCATCTGCAGCCCCTTTGATTTTATTATCATTTTTGTTATGGCATAGTTTTATTTTTTATTCTTTGTGCATTATCAAGGCTGGGATTCAGTTAATTAGTCCTGCTAGCAGAAGCCTGCACAAAGACTTGTGCTAGTTCAATGGGGCTTTCCCCTCACCCTCCGTGTTCCCCTGCACTCCTCAAAATTGGGTCAGGGGTCAGGAGAACCCCCAGAACATCACATGGAGAGAGGAGAGAGGGATTGTTCTACCCAGCAAGCTGAAAGGCTTGTGCTGGTGGCATTATTGCCATAGTGCTACGTTGAATTCCTCTTCCTGCAGATGTTTATATTCAAGGGAGGCATAGAACTTTTAATAAAAGCATCCAAAGAGAAGAGTTTTCCACTATGTTAGATACCCCCAAGGATGCTTTGGTTCCCAAAGACTGGACCTGTAGACAGAATCAAAGGTTTGTTGGAAATCATTAAAGGCCATAAAACAAGCTTTGTTGAACTCAGCCTTTTTTGTAATTAACTACTGTCAGATGGAGATGCTAAAGCCAGCTTGCTTCCTGGCATTGTCTAGTGTAGCTCATCCTGACCACATCACACTGAATCACTCTCAGGTAAGCCCCATTGGATGGCCATTGGTTGCAGTCCTATACCCTGCTTGCTCTAAGGATGTGGTGCAAAGTGAATACCTAAGGGCGTGAATGAAAAGCTCCTGGACCTACAAAATCTATCCTCTCTAACAATTGGCCATGCTGCCTAGGGCTGATTGGAGTTGCAGTCCAACAATATCTGAGGTTGCCATGTTGAATATCCTGATGCATATGATTACACCAGTGGTGGGAAGCCTTTGGCCGGAGGGCCCAGCTCTACCGGGCCTCCCTATTTTGCCCAGCAGACAATATGGCCAGGCCAGGCCCACCTGTCCTACGCCTGATGTCATGTAAAGATGCAGCTGGGTCAAAGGGATTTGCAGGTGGTGCCAATCAGTGGATCATCACTTGCAAAGCTGATTGTCAGGGCTTGCAAAGAGCCACGAGTGGTTTGTATAACTTCCTGCATGGTTCTTCCCAGTCCCCTAAGATCAGCTGATCAGCTGGAACATCAGGGAATGGGCAGATGGGCAGTCCTGTCTACATGCCACACTTGGTTTGCATAGGGAGGGAGATATTAGTATCTGGCCCCCTAGCCATCTGTAGGTCCCACCTCCTGGATTATACTCTCTGCCTGCCCAGCAGAAGTTTTGCTGCAATGAAAATTGTTCCAGCTATTGACAGGAGTCTGGCTCCTTGATAATTGAAACCTATCGACCGATCACCTTTCTTTAAGAAAGGCAATACAAGACCTGCATTCCAATCCTCTGATTTGTTCAGTGTGCTGCATTGCTTGGAGGGAATGGTGGTGATGAATTAGGGATTCTGGGTTCAGGGTCCCCCACCCCCATTGCACTTTAGCTTTGATTGGAGACCATTTTTATCACAGTTGCTCATATCTAATGTCATTTGTACCTTATATGTGCCTGCCTGACAGGACTTCCCAGATCTGTTTAAATCTTTCTTGACTGTCACTCTGCATGCTGTGTCTGAATTAACTCAGGAGGCTGGATGTTCGACAAGGTTGAGGCATTTTCTCTGTGATCCCAGGTCTCTCCTTTCATTGCATATCTAGAGGTTATATTTATGCTGTGATTCCACATAAGCTGAGGAGGGGGAAATTAAAAAGATGGTACTGAGTGTTTACCTAACAACGTTAGGCTCCCTTTAAAAAACAAGCAACATCCAAGTTGCTCATCCTCATCGTTCCAGAAAGATTTATGGAGGAATTGCCTAAGGAAATCTCAGAAGCGAGAGAGAGAGGCTGTGTATGCACAACATTTTATTCTAGAATCAATGGACACCACATGCTTATTTTTCTCATGTAGTCCACTCAGTTGAGATCTATTGCAGAGTTGTTGGTTTTGTTTTTGCCCTTGAAAAGCACTTAAGAACATTAGAAGAGCCCCGTTGGAACAAGCCAAAGGCCCATCCATGTGGAAGCCTGGAAACAGGACCTGAGCACCGCAGCCCCTCTCACTCCCCACTTGTGCTTCCCAGCAACTGGTTCTCAGAGGGAGGACAGAGCTGTCATAGTAAGAAGCCTTATCCTCCATGAAGTTTTATGATCGCTACCCTCCCTTCCACATGCCGACCAAAACTAGGAGAAAAATGAGAAATAGCTAAAATTGCATGAAATCCCATTTAGATTCTGCACTTTGTATAAATGATACAAATTTAGCATCTCTCTATCTTTCTATTAATTGGCCATGGTTATCACTGGAAGGTGTCCCACTCTTGTTGCATACACACACCTGAAAAAAGGTTCCATTGAACTTGAGGGGACTTAGCCCCAGGTATACATGCACAGGAGGCACGCGGGTGGCGCTGTGGGTAAAACCTCAGTGCCTAGGACTTGCGGATCATATGGTCGGCGGTTCAAATCCCTGCGGCGGGGTGAGCTCCCGTCGTTCGGTCCCAGCTCCTGCCCACCTAGCAGTTCGAAAGCACCCCTAAGTGCAAGTAGATAAATAGGTACCGCTTTATAGCGGGAAGGTAAACGGCGTTTCCGTGTGCTGCGCTGGTGCTGGCTCGCCTGAGCAGCTTCATCACGCTGGCCACGTGACCCGGAAGTGTCTCCGGACAGCGCTGGCCCCCGGCCTCTTAAGTGAGATGAGTGCACAATCCTAGAGTCGGACACGACTGGCCCGTACGGGCAGGGGTACCTTTACCTATACATGCACAGGAATATCCTTGGCTTCTGAGACTCTTCTAGGTGTTGCTGGCATTGCCTCAAGTGTTTGCCTGCATCCAGTTCCAGAGCCCAGATTCTCTGCTTGCTGGCATGGTGTGATCAGGTTGCACAAGACATGCACAGATCTGGCTGCTCGTGACTCCTGACCTTGTCTTACCATGCTCTCAAGCTTTAGTGCCTCAATTGTTGTTGTTGTCATTTAGTCGTGTCCGACTCTTCGTGACCCCATGGACCAGAGCATGCCAGGCACTCCTGTCTTCCACTGCCTCCCGTAGTTTGGTCAAACTCATGCTGGTAGCTTTGAGAACACTGTCCCACCATCTCGTCCTCTGTTGTCCCCTTCTCCTTGTGCCCTCCATTTTTCCCAACATCAGAGTCCTTTCCAGGGAGTCTTCTCTTCTCATGAGGTGGCCAAAGTATTGGAGCCTCATCTTCAGGATCTGTCCTTCCAGTGAGCACTCAGGGCTGATTTCCTTGCATTTCTCATTATTAGCAAAAACAGAATAAAGCACTGCTAAAAAAGAGAGACATCATGGAATTTTTTGAAAATTGGATCATATTGCTGAAAAATGACTGAATACACACTTCCAGTGCTCTTTTCTCTTCCAGACACTTAAAGGGTGTAAATTTCTTTTTATCCATTGTATTTGACACAATATGGATCCCCTCCCCCTTCACTAGCATTTTTCTAAAATTATTCTATTTGCCATCAATACATTTCCAATCAATTCTCTCTCTTAGGAGTTTCATGATATCCCTCTATTGACAGAGCAATATAACAACAGAGTCAAAAGACAGATGTTAATTGGTGGTTTTATTTATAGGTATAGTTTGTTCCTGATGTCTAGTAAAAGCAGTAATGAGCTTATAACATTTCAAATAAACAGCCAACCAGTGTTAGATATGGGCAAGCAGGGCAACCCACCGGTTGGTTGTGGCTGACAGGCCTGCAGGTGGAAAGAGGCAGGAATGAAAATGGAATGATCACACTGATAGATGACAGAAAGCCAACAGATGGACACTGATAGCCATTGTAGCCACTGACAGCCTCTGTTCTACCTCCACTTCAGTTGCTGGGAATTCTAGAGGGGGGAGGGCTGTTGCACTCTGGTCATGCTTGCACACTTCCCATAGGCATCTGGTTGGCCACTTTGGAATGGGATGCTAGACTGGACGAGCCCTTGGCCTGATCCAGCGTAGCTCTTGTCATGCTCTCATGACAGCAGCCACTACAGTATTTCCGGTTAGACGTGTGCACTTGAGGAGGGATCCTCCCCACCCCCTTGAAAATGGGTGGGGGTGGCATGAGTGGGGAAACTGGTGCCCTCTTGATGTTTTGGACTACAACTCCCCTCAGCTGCGGGCAGCATAGCCAATGGCCAGGGGTGCTGGAAGTTCTAGTTCAGTGTCATCTGGAAAGTCACAGGTTCCCTATCTCTGAACTATATCCCCCTCCCTTTCTTTTCCCCAGCAGTGGTGCTTCACCTGTTTTGTGGTTGGTTTGGTTTTCAGTGGATGTCCTGCCCTGCTCTGTTTGTGATATATTGTAGGCTGGAGCAAAAGGTGGGTCCTGCATCAGGAGAAAATGAGAAGTCACTAGCTTTTTGTCCAAAGAAGAAAGCTATTTCCGTTTTCTGTATGGAGAGATGAATTAGGATCTTGACAGCCACCACTAGAGGACTCTGCTGCCCTTCCATCTGCATCCCTTAAGGCAGGAGTCCCAGCTGTTTGGAATGGCTGCAGAGCCATCATTTCCTCATTCACCATTATAACATATTAACTTGCTGTTTTTTCATTTGCAGTTTTGTTGCTCACTGCTGTACTGAATCTCCTGTAAAATGTTACAGAATCTAGGGGTTCTTTGAAGAGCCCCATTGACCAGCAGAAGCTCGCACAGCTGGCCAGAGGCATTTACCTGACCTTCTCGCAGGTGAGTTTCTGCAGCTTATCAGGAGGGGAAGGGTGAGGAGTGAGGTGGTAGATAGAGTGATGTGGTGCAAACACACTGACAGGAGTGCTGGTGGTATGCTTGCACTACACCAACCTCACCACCAACTCACCTTGCTCAGTAAACAACAGCAACTTAACTGCTGGGAGGTCAGGTAAGCACCTCTGCCACACTAGGACATCCTCTGCTGCTGTTGACTGACTGCCCTAAGCCAGTACATCTCCCAGTCCTGTAGAAAAATCCACATGTTTAGCTAACAGGACTGCTGGGAAATTCATATCTGACCAGGAAAGGGCCACCATTATATATATATATATATATGTGTGTGTGTGTGTGTGTGTGTGTGTGTGTGTGTATTCTTAATCCACTCTAGCAGATGCCAGTCTGGTCTTTCTTCTCTCTCTCTTTGAAAACTTTCAAGGAAAAGGACTCTGCAGCCACCTTAGACAATGTGGTCCATTGCTCAAATACCACTAGGCTTTCTGCTAGTTTTTAAATCTAAGCCTGTTTTACTGTATCCTTCAACTAGAGCTCACTGATTTACGCAAACATTTAAATAGTACTGGAAAATGTGCCTCTTTCTCAGTGATTTTCATTGAGAACCCACAACTTCATGTTGTGGAATCATCTCACCTTCTTGTGTTCATAAATCTATGAGAATGGCATATACTTTCCCATTCTCTGATGGGTCAAAGCTCAACGGCAGTGCACATGCATTTCGTGATAAAATCCAAAGTTCATTATCTTGCATCTCCAGGTGAAAGATTACAGCTGGACTGGGAAAGAACTGTGCCTGAGAACCTGAAGAGCTGTAGCCAGCTGGGGAAGGGACATTGCTTCATGGCAGAGCAAACACTTTGCATTTAGAAGGACCCAAATTCAATCCCTCACATCTCCACTTTGGGCTGGGAAAAACTCATGTCCAAAATGATGGAGAGCCACTGTCAGTCAGTGTAGATCAGGGGCAGTCAATATGGCACCTTCTGGAGGTTGTTAGACTTCAACTCCTCCGCAGCCCTGGCCAGCAGGGCTAATGGTTATGGGTTGATGGTAGCTGTAGTCCGATGGTACCTGTAGTTCAACAACATCTGGAATGCCACAGATTCCCCATCCCTGATAAGCCTAGTAGACCAATGCTCTGAATCAGTAAAAGGCAACTTCTAATGCTCCAGCTGTATGTCAGTGGTCTGCCTTGAGTTGGTGGCATCTAACACCATCACTTCCCAATTGTTGTGCATGCACCCTCTCACCAGCATTTCTGCAGAGGATTGTTCTCCTACACCAAGATTATGAGCTTTGTCTAATAGACTGGGGAATGTTCCATTAACACTAATCAAGGCTCCCTTCCACACTGCTGTGTTCTGACTCCCTGTCCCTTACTTTCACACCTAAGTTGGTGGCACTTGGAGAAAAGTTTTGATTGGCCAGATGTGTGTCTTTCCTTCCACCCCGCATTCCAAACCCTTCAACATCTTCCTAAGTTTATTTCACATCATTCTCATTTCAGGTCTAGCCTTGCTCACATGTGCGTCGGCTGGAGTCATAAGGAGTGAGTGTGAGTAAGCAGGATTGTTGAATCAGCCTGCATGCTCATTTGAACTGCAAATATAACCTTTGTCTGTATGATCCATGTTTCCTTATTATGTGGAGACAGCTCTACATGCATATAGTCATACCTGCATAGGCTATGATCTAACCAGAGGTGCTGTCTTGCGCCCAAAATGGGGGGGGAGGTGCACGGTGCACACGTGTGATGTCATGTGTGCAATGCATGCACAACATAGCACCGTTGGGAGGAGGTTAAGGGCAGAAGTCAGCATGACGTAGATTCCTCTCTTGCATTCAGGAGGAGCCAGCCACTGAACCACACCATGCTCAGCTTCCTCCACTCCCTCAACATCATGGGGGCCCAGCCCCCTGCCAGCAGATATTGAGGGGGCCAACTAGGAGTTGGCCCGCCTAGCTCTAATATTCAGTTGAACACTCATTTTGGTAGGGTGGAGCCTGCCACCATGACCTCGCCCACCCCTCCTTCACACTCTGTTGCTATGATCCTGCCTCTCCTCCACACTCCTTCATCTATCATTTGAAAATCGGTCTGCTCCATTTCCAGTCAGTGTAACTTCCTGCTGAAATCCCATAACTTTCCATACCGCAAATGTTCTGAGGGGTTTTTTTTTTGTTCCAACCTTTGTTGCACTATAGCACCTCCCATAACAGTGTAGCATCACAGCACTAGGAGAACAGAATCAATCCACCTCTAATATACTGTTATTGGGTTAAGAACATGTTGCAGGCAGTTATCTTTCCACAAGAGCCAACATTGATGCTGAAATCCAGCATCGCCTGAGCTCTGTGAGTGAGGCTTTCTCCCGATTGAAGTGCAGAGTGTTTGAGGACCAGGACATTCACAAGGAAACCAAAATGCTTGTTTACAAAGCTATTGTACTACCAACCTTACTGTATGCTTGTGAAACATGGACCACTTATAAACGACATTTCCAACTCCTGGAAATATTTCATCAATGGTGTCTCCGAAAATGTTTACACATCACTTTGGAAGATAGGCAAACTAATGCCAGTGTATTGGAAGAAGCAAAGATCACTAGTATTGAAGTAATGATTCTTCAACATCAACTTTGTTGGACTGGTCATGTGCAGATGCCTGATTATTGTCTTCCAAAGCAACTACTCTATTCCGTAAAAATGGAAAGCATAATGCTCAACAAAAGAGGTTTAAAGACTGTCTCAAGGCAAATCTAAAAAAAATGTAATATAAACACTGACAACTGGGAAACACTGGCCTATGAGCGCTCCAGTTGGAGACCAGCCTTTACCAAAGGTGGCATGGGCTTTGAAGACACTCAAACTCAGAACGCAAGGGAGAAACATGCTAAGAGAAAGGCACGCAAATCCACACCGTGATTAATTCCCGCCCAGAAACCAATGTTCCCACTGTGGACGGACTTGTGGATCCAGAATTGGCCTCCACAGCCACTTACGGACTCACTTTTTAAACCATGTTTATGGAAGACAATCTTACTCAGCTACGAGTGATCGCCAAAGAAGCAGAAGCAGAAGCAGAATACATCTGCAATAGCCCAGACTCTTAAGACAGAGGTGGCCAAAGCTGATGGACTCAACCACATTTGAATCAATTTATGTTTTGTTTTTTGCTTTTTAAAAAGGTGGGGGATGCCTAGCTCCAATTGTTGGAAAAGGTGAAGGAAATGTTTTCAGTCTAGGTATTAGCACTGTATCTCTCCTTGGGCATAGCTGTGCATAATGCTATGGCTATGCTTGGGCACCTGTGGTCCATAACTCGTTTTGCTAGATGGCCCCATCTTCATTATCAGTGAAGACATCATTGTGGGTAGTCTATGACCCACTATCAGGAGCAAGCTTCCTGCTGCCCTGTGGATGTTGTTGAACTACAGCTCCCATGTTCCCTGGCCACTGGCCATGTTAACTAGGGAGTTATAGTCCAAAATATCGGGAGGTTTGGGAAGATTGGTTTGTAGAATATAGTATTTCATAAGCATACGGAAGTTGGCCATTTCTACTTTAAATCTGCAAAAAGATTGTGTTATAGCTCAGTGCACCAACATAATACATCTAATCTCTACAGAAATACTAGCTGGTCTATCTGGCAAATTGGAAAAAATCATAGCATAGGAAGCACAATCAATGCAGATGGATCTTTTTCAATGCTCCTTGCTTGTAGATATTGCTTTTTACACCTGGTTTAGTGCTAAAACACCACATCACTGATAAAGGATGCTTCCAGTTGCCCCTGAATAATTACAAACAGATATACATTTTTTTCATGAAATGACTGTATGTGTGACTTACACAGATATATAATAGCAAATATTGCACCCCCAAATTATAACGCAGATTATAACAACTGATGTGTTGCTTGTCCAGTTGATTTCAATGGGGAAGATGTACGGCCTGATTCTGTACATGTTTACTTTGAAGTAAGCCCCACAATGTTATTTTTTAGGAAGTTGCACAGGATTGCAACATTGAGCACGCTTACTTTTCCCACTGAAACCAGTGACTTTCAATGCAATCTCATGCATTTCTACTCAGAAGCCAGCCCCACTGAGTAGGTATAAGATTGCAGTCTTGTAAGGATCTGACTTTGGCTGAATTGCATGGCTAGTAAAAGAAAGAATCCTCCAAGACTAAAATCTTTGCCTCCATCAATATCAAATCGTGGGGCAGATAAAAGCAGCAAAAGCAGAGCACCTGTGCTATATTGATTGATGCAACAGTAAAAACCAAACCAGGCAGCAAGCAACTCCCACACCCTAAGGCAGGCACCCCCAAACTTGGCCCTCCAGCTGTTTTGGGACTACAACTCCCATCATCCCTAGCTAACAGGACCAGTGGTCAGGGATGATGGGAATTGTAGTCCCAAAACAGCTGGGGGGCCAAGTTTGAGGATGCCTGCCCTAAGGGGTAACCAGTGTGGTGTCCTTCAGATGCTGTTGACTTCTTGCTGGACTCCAACTCTCATCTTTCTTGACAACATCTGGAGGGCATCATTGGCTATCCCTGCCCTAGCCTACTACTGGATGCCTAACCCAAGCATACAGGTGTTTGTGTGTGTGGAATATGTGCAACCTTTTGTGCAGTTATTCTGAATTACATCTTTCTGAATTGAGGACAATGCCTTGTACTAAAACAGACCATTAGTCCGTCTTGCTCAGTGTTGTCAACACTGGCTTGAAGTGGGACTCCAGGATTTCAGATAGGAACCTGTCTGAACCTCAGACCTTGGCCATGCAAATCTCATGCTGTACCACTGAGTAATAGCCCCTCCATGAGAGAAATTTGGAATTATGCAGCTGCAGATATTCACAAGCAAGCCCCACTGTGTTCAATGGGCACAGACCCATTTAACCACTTGGCTACATGAGTTTGTAACTGGGCATAGTATTGCAGTCTGCACCCTATGTACTGAGTCCAATGGGGCTTGCTCTGTAAACATGCATAGCACTGTCTCAGGGAGATCTCAAGATACAGTAGCAGGGAGAATCAGTTTTTGTGATAGAAGTAGCATTGGCAAAAGTGGAGCCGGGGCATCTCTGGTGTTTGAAATTGACACTATTGGGAAGACAACAAGGAACACATTTATTATGGCATATGCTTTGGTGGACAAGAGCCCACTTCACTGTATACAGAAAGCATAATCTTGAGCTGGCAAGCATATGTATTATTCATATAGTGGTAATAGTGGGAATTGTTGTTGTCTATCTCATGAAAATCATAGAATTGTAGAGATGGAAGGGACCCCAAGGGTCATCTAGTCCAACCCCTTGAAATGCAGGAATCTCAGCTAAAGCATCCATGGACATAGCTAGGATTTTTGTTAGTGGGGGGCAGGATTTCGTGGGGGGTCAGGACTTTTGTTAGGGCAGAACCAAGATGATTGGTCAGTTAGTTAAGTATTTCTAATGTTTTACTTGATCTAGGAGGGGGGCAGCTCCCCCCTGCTCCCTCCCCCCCCCCCCGCTACACCCATGAAAGCATCCATGACAAATGACCATCCAACCTTTGCTTAAGAATCTCCAAGGAAGGAAAGACAACAACCCCATGCTGTCAAACGGCTCCATTGTCAAATGGCTCTTGCTATCAGAAAGTTCTTCCTGATGTTTAGTCGGAATCTCCTTTCTTGTAAGACTCCTAAGACTTGGTTGTCAGACCATCGATCATCTTGGTTGCCCTCCTCTGCACATGTTCCAGCTTGTCAACTGTGCAGTTACATGCTGTAAGAATGTAGAGGAATAGGTTTCGAAAGGGATGGAGAAAGTGAAATGAGCAGACCGTGATGATTCCCTGAAAAGAAATTAGTTGCCGTGACCCCACTTGGCAAAGTAGCAATGGTGGTGACAGAAGCTTCCTGGCATTGGTAAGATAATTAACACATGTAGCCTAATAAAAGCAACAACAACAGCAACAACAGCTGTAATCTTATTCAGGCCACAGGTGACACGATTGAATTGCTGGATCAATTGTAATTCAGCAGTTCCCCACTGGAGTTTCCCTTCGAAGTACTGTTAAGTGCCTTAGCTCAAGCCTGGCCTCCTTAAGGTCAGCTGCGGAGTGCTCTGGTAGGTTGAAATGATTTCCCTTTCTGCTATCAGACCTGTCCATTTTTTGCAGATACTAACCTGTGTCTGTTCCAGGTAGGCTGCAGAAGGGGACTGCTGGCAGACGGTGGCCTAGCGTATCACCTTTGAAGAAGATGAGCAGGCGGATGAACCCCTGAAGGGGAGGCTGACGCCAGCAAGAGCGCTGGTTGAGCAGATGGGCAGGCGGCTAGAGTTCGCGTCGTCTGCACGCTTCCTTAGGTGGTCTCTTGGGCCACAAGAGTTTTTGCTGTCTTGGCTACCACAGACTGCTACTTTTCTGGAAAGTTTAGTTGGAACTTGGAACGCTTATTTGAGTAATATGCAGCGACCGCGGGAGAGGAAGGCAGGTTTAATTTAATCCAGCCCCAGCCCCCCAGCCGCAGCCTGAGAGAAGCTCCATAATTCCTTGCAGGGAGGCAGGTGGTGGAGTCTGCAAACTGAGAAGAGGGGGGAACCCTGTCCAGTGAGCAATGAAGTGCGCTAGTTTGGCACAGGAGTTGGGGTGAGAGCGGATTATCCTGAAATCGGATTATCCGCCCTGCCCTATTATTCTGTGAGCTGCGCTTTTCTTCAGGCATCCCGCTCCTATTGCATGGCTTGCACGGACACAAACCTGCGTGCATTCGGTGGAGGTTTCCTCCGAAGTAAGCGCGCGCAGGAGGGCAGTTCCTCTTGGCTCAGGAGCTGACTGCAACCCCAAGTGCAAGCCTCAAGCCTAATTACATCCACGCCGCCCCCAGCCACGCGCACCCTCCCTTTAATTTGCGCTGGGCGCTCCCCCCCCCCCCGCTGAGCCGGCCTGTGGCCACTGGCGGCGTGACGTCAGAGCGGCTGCGAGAGGCCGGGGCTGTTATAAGGAGGGGCGCGCGAAGCGCCCCGCTTCTTGGCTGCTTCCTCGCCTTCGCCTCGGCAGACGGAGACGCGCGGCCCGGCCAGGAAGGGAGAGCGGGGTGGAGGCCGGCGCGTGCCCGACGGGGCAGATGAGCCGGGAGGCGGGCTGCGCCGCGGGCTTCGCCGGAGGGCGAGGGGCATGAGGCAGGGGGCGACATGACCGTGCCGCTGCTCAAGATCGGCGCCGTGCTCAGCACCATGGCCATGGTCACCAATTGGATGTCCCAGACGCTGCCGTCGCTCGTGGGGCTCAACGGCACCATCTCCCAGGCTGGCACTTCCGAGAGAAGCGTGAGTCCGCCTCTTCTTCGCCTGCCCCACGGCCGCCCCTTCGAGGCTGCCAACGCGCGTTTCCCGGGAGCCCGGCGGGCCTCCCTTAGCGCCTTTGCAGCTCCGTAGGGAGGCCGGCTTGGAGGGTCGAGGGTCCCAGTTCATCTAGTTGCGCAAAGCGGGCGGGGAGGCGGGGCACGGGCACACTGCCATTCCGGGACTCTGTCACCCCCACCCCGTCCGACTAGGCTTTCGCGAGGGTCCCTCTCCTCCCTCCCGACGAGCTGCGATAAGCTACAAAGCCGCCAGCTCCGCGCTTGCCCGTCTGTTTACTCGGCGAGGAGCTTCTATCCACCGCGAGGAAGGCGCGCGCCGCGGAAGAGCTTTCCAGGCGCCGGGGTCCCCGTTTCTCCCCGGCCCTTGCCATCCCGCGTTGGGCGTCTACTAGTTTTTCTAGGCCAGCCATCCCTGCTTCCGAGTGTGCTGACGCGGGTGTGTGTGTGTGTGTGTGTGTGTGTGTAACCCTGGAGAGAGAACTTATTTACCAGCAGATTTTTGAGGGGGTGGGGAGTGCCTGGACGGACGCTGTTCAGTCACACCCACACTCCAGCTTTCCAACGGGTCTTTCGCCGGGTGACCGGGACCTCCTCCCCGCCCTGGCCTCCAGGATCCCTATCTGGATGCCAGTCACCGATGGGCTCAAGACACCGGACGTTTCCGCGCGGGAGATTCGGCTCGCGTGGGCGGTCTGAAGGGCTCGGGCAGACACCCAGATTTCCTTGAACGAACGCGCTTTGCATGATCCTACCTAGGGTTGCGTGATTTCTGCCTTGCGTGCCTTTGCTGCAGCTTCGGCCGCTAGAGTCTCTTATCCACTCGAGACCGATCTTCTTCCGCTTTCCGCTCCTCTCAGACCACGGTTGGCTTGCTCTTTCCTCCGCCCCGCAGCTCCTTCAAGTGTTTGTTTATTCCTCCAGATCCACCCCACCGCATCCACGACGCTTCCCCCTGACCGTGGGGAGTGGAGGATGGCAAGGCAATTTTTCGCCCCCCTTTCAACAGCCCCCCTCCAGATCCTGGCTAGATGACACCTTCTGTGGCTCCTTGGTGTTCCCTGCTCCTTTCTTGAGTGGAAAGGGAGAGCCCCCTTCCCCCTTAGCCAAACTGGGGCTTCGGCATCGCGGTAGGTGCGACGAATTTCTCCCTCTGTCCCTCCCAGGCTTGTAGCCTGGCCGCTTTCGGGTGCACCGACGATCTTCAGCTCGAGATCGTCCCAGGATGCCGCCAGCATCCGCACTTACTCCAAAGGCGCTGTAGCTTCCTTACGTCCACCTTGGGGTTAATTTGGCTTGATTACCGTATTTACGCTAAATCTGGAGAAAGAAGGACTCTTCTCTCTCCCCCCCCCCTTTTTCTTCCCGCCCCCATTCCTTTCACGCTTGTCTGAGTAGATTTCTCTACTACTAGAAAACTTTCCTCCTTTCTTAAAGGAGAAGCGCTTGCTTTGTGTATGAGAAGGGGGAAGAGTTGGTTCAGAAGAGCCCGTGGGTCGTGGACTCTGCAGGGTTTCTTGGGTATGTGCGGGAAGAAAATATTGGTCCCCCTCTCAAGTTCCTGTGGCGAAGGGGAATGTTCTTGCAGCTGGGCTGGGACAATCTTTTCCTTTTCTAAACTACACAGTCATTTTTAGAAATCCGGGGGGGGGGGCGGGGTATAGGTGTCAGCTTAAATAGTGTCTAGCAAATGTGTAGATACAAATTCCTGTATAGAGCAGATGTTAGTACCGCGGGGTGGGGTGGGGGAGTAAATGTCTTATTCTTTGATGCGATCAAGCCTTCCGTTGCCTGGAATTTTCTGACGCATTTGATGGACAGTTCTCCAGGGAAATTTGTGTTACAATAAATGTGCTAGTCTACGCTTCCACAAGACTGTCTGCATCTGTCTCTGTCTGTCTGTCTCTCCCTCTCTGTGTCTGTGCGCGCGCGCGCGTGCATGCGTAAATTTTCCCTAGCTTTGTGTCCCATTTGCAACCTGGCAGAAAAATTATATGTCCCGAATCTGAAGCTGCCTTTCCCTGGATAAATCAGTGCAGTGCTGGAATTATCTTTAAAACACATCCATACAAAGGACTTCTTTCATATTCAAAAAGGAGCTGTTGATTGGAGTAACAGGTTTGTTGTCTGGGACTGGGCAGGTTTCTCTGGAGAGATTAGGGAGTTGAAGGACTGGCACCGATTAGAATGACTCCCTCACAGCTCAGCTACTAATTCGTTGATATAGAATTATTAGTGGAGCTGGATCCTGTGCTGAAGTCCCTCTAGTGATTATTGCTTAATGGCACGGCAGGCAAAACCAGTCTGGAAACATTGATCATGGGATTATGTGTGTACATGTGGACTTCCTGTTTCCAGAGCTCCATTATTTTTTGTTACAGATTTGTCGGTTTTTAGCAGAGGTGATAAGTGTGTGAATGCAGTTGCCCAGCATGGCAAAATAATTACCTGTGAAAAGTAAGTTGTAAAATGTCCACTTAATTAAGGAAAATGTAATCTTAATAAGAAGTGGGATCACAATTCCTGCTCACTTCTGTGAAAGGGATGGGTAGGATTTAGTAGGGCCAGTTGCACATGAGTTTTCCACTCATCCCAAAATGTAGGGGCTGGGAGAAGGAAGCCCCCCCCCCCAACATTGAACATGTCAGGTATTAAGACATGTATGCAAGTATGCAAGGCTGTAGATGTTGTGAAAAAGAAAAGACTCTTTATTGAGTGTGTGTGGAATCTGGCAAGTGGCAAATGAATGTTTGGGAGCAAGTGAATGTAGGAATTTCTGCCAAGGAGCTTCTATGGCAACTGGCAAGCCCCCCCCCCATGCCACCACAACTGCATTCCATCTCTGTAAACTGCAGCTAATCTACCCACTTAAAATGTCCATCTCCTGATGTTTCCTTCCTGCCTACATGGATCTGACTTCAACTAAGTCAAGACTGAGATGCGACATTCATGTCCCCCACTTCCATTGTAAAATACAGTGGTACCTCGGGTTAAGTACTTAATTCGTTCTGGAGGTCCGTTCTTAACCTGAAACTGTTCTTAACCTGAAGCACCACGTTAGCTAATGGGGCCTCCTGCTGCTGCCACGCTGCCAGAGCACGATTTCTGTTCTCATCCTGAAGCAAAGTTCTTAACCTGAAGCAGTATTTCTGGGTTAGCGGAGTCTGTAACCTGAAGCGTATGTAACCCGAGGTACCACTGTACACATTTGTCAGTTCAAGTAGTGCTGGTTCTTATTGCTTTGGCACTGCATCTCGAACCTCACTCTGAACAAAATTGTCCTTTGTCTTTCACATGTGTATAATGTGGTTGTAAAACTTCTATGGTCTTCTAGAATGTGACAGATCAAACAAACAAACAAACTACTGGTGTGTTCTTCTGCATTTTATGGATCTACCATTCACATGCTCACATAAATAGTGAGCGATTCAAAGGTGTTTTCTGTGTTGCATGTGGAAGTGCTCTGTTTTCATTCTAGAGCAGCTTCTTAGCCTCTTGCTTACTGACTATGGGCAAAATTGGAACTATGCAAGCGTGCATTGAAGAAAGAAGGCTCAGTGGTGCTCCTTTGCTATGGATCTTTCTTCTCTTGCTGTGGAGCTTCCCCAAGGAGCTGATCTTGAAACCTTGTAAAGGGTATAGAACTGTTCCACCCTCTGCACAATAGGACTAGGCCACCATAATATATATGGGTGGGTTTTTGGGTGTGCTTCAATGCTCCTTTGCATTCAGAACTCCTTTTCCATGGGAGGAAAAATGGTTCTAGCTTAGACTTCTCCCTCGTACATTTTGAGGAGGGTGAGAGCATTCAAACATGAGTTCTCTCGCAGTCTTAGGAGTGAAGTACTGAACCCCATGCTTTTTTATTTTCATGAATTGCTTCTATAGATCTTCTGTAGGCAGCTTCCATATGCCTTCCCTCATGACCATAGTGGTTGGTTAGTTGGAGCCAGGGAAAGAGGAAGTGGTAAAAGTGTAATCCTAGGGCGTGTGGCAGAGGTGGGGGTAGGGAAGAGGACAAAAATTCTGATTTCTGTTAATGATGTAATATGAAGGCAAGAGAACAGCAGTTATTCTGTATCGATTTAGGATTGAATGGTATCTTTCATCTCCACTATTTGATTTAATATCATTTGGTGGCTGACAGCTGACTGTCTGCACTTATTTAGCTATGCTTGTAGTGATACAAGAGTTCTGTGTTTTGCTAGATCTCTTATAGTCTGTTCATGCATTAAAGCCATCATAATATCATTGTCCTAGTGATGAACTGGTGCATATATCTCAGCCTGTAATGTTAGGGAGTTGTAGTTGTGAGTGCAATAAGGTTAATTTCCAGCTTTCCTTTCAATCTAACTGATGGCATCTATCCCCTGCTATTGATGAAAATATGGTTCTAAAGGTTTGATGCTCTTCCCTTGCTGCTGCACCATTGCATGCTTAGGGATTCAGCACTAACATAATGTGGACAGTTCTGTTAGACAATACAGCTCTGTATGAGTGAAACTTCCTTTGTTTCTGAGAATGGAAGTGTTGGGATTTGTTTTCTTGCAAGTAGCCAGGATGAAAACTATTTTGTTTGTTTCAATATGGTCAGAGGCAGCTACTGAATCTTTGTCAATACATAAATGTAATCATTTGACTCTTAATCAAGTAACCAACTGATTTTTAAGCTTAATCAAGTTTTTTGTGTTGATAAGATTGTGTTCTGAAGTCTGCTGTTGATTATACTTTGTTGCTTGAAATTAATCCTCTTGTCCTGTACAATTGTAGCTCCTTCCACGTCTAGACTTGATTTTTTTCAGAGGCACCATCTCAGAGCTACGAGATGGTGGACTGTGGCATTGTCCATTCTCTCTCTCTCTCTCTCTCTCTCTCTCTCTCTCTCTAAGAAAGATGATGAAAGGATAGATGAGCTAAATAAAATTAATGGTCTAGGCAACAGGCCTTATGATAACAAATTAAAATGCTTGTGTCCCAACAAAGCAATCATACACTAAGTACCAGAATGTCAAAGCGAAACTGCCAAAATATTATTTTTCAACATCAACAGTTAGCTTTTAAAATAAAATTTAAGCAAGGGGCATGAATAGTTTTGAAGACAATACAGACCTTGTCACATCTATCTGTTCCAAGCAGCTTTTATTCCTACGGATCCCTTTTAATTTTGATGGGAAAAAATCCCCAGTAAATGCGCTTGAGATCACAGCCTTAGAAATGTTTTTGTTTTTGTTTTAATGACAGTTTCATGTCATTTTTGATGAGTATTAAAGCATTACTTTCTGGTAGCCATTCATTGATATTTGAAGAGGGGGAATTAGTTTGGAATAGCCTGCTTCAGAATGTTCTCTAATGAATTACGAAGTGGGTTTTGAGTGCCTACCCCATTGCAGTGATTCATGACAGTATCTGCCAGGAACTATGTATGTAATAAGGGTGGGAACCTGCCTCCTGCAATGAGGAGCTAGTCATAGCGGCAGGAACTGGAGAGGTTCTGTAACCCACATTTGATGCATCAATATTTTTTTCAATTATTTTAAAATGTTTATAAATGTTCCTTGAGATACTCTGGCAGCAGCTCACTTATTGTATGCTAGGCAGGTGAGTGTGCTGCATGGAAAAATAAATTTTCTCCTCTGATCCAGCCCAGCAAAGAAGCTACTTGCTACAGCTCTTTGTGAGCCATTGCTCTGGCCTTTGCCTGATATCTGTATCAGGTGAGAATGCTTCATCCATTTGCCAGTGGTGCTGTCAAGGGTGAGAAGCCAGGGCTTCACTCAGCAGCATGTGCAGGAGGCTCTCTAAATGCAGCATGGGTGACTTACCACATTTTAAAGTGAAGTCATGATTGCTGGAACACCACATATGTGATCTAAGGAGCCCCCCGCCCCCCATAAGACTATGGAATCCAGTCGCTCCTGATGCAGAGACTCAGATGAATTTATTCCCCTTGGAGGAGGAATGTCCCAAGCAGCATAGGTTTCTCTTTGGAGGGGTGGTGCTGTAGCTCTTAGGCTTTAATAGTCTTAAAAGCCAACCTTGCTTTATGTAAGAATGAAATGTGCCTCCAAGAAGTGTGTCCTAGTGATTAGATGTTTAATGTAGGAAGCCACCTTAGACCAAGCCAGGCCAGGGGTTCCATCTGGCTGAGTATTGTCCACACTGACTCTCCAGGGCCTCTCCCAGTCCTACCTGGTGATGCCTGAGATTGAACCCGGCACCTTCTGCATGTGAAGTTGATGCTCTACCTCTGAGCTTCTGCCCTTCAGCTTAGTACTGTTTTATGCAGCAGGTGGGCCAATAGTCAGTAACTGCTTTTAGATGTTTTTAATTAATTACTTTTAGAATGTTTGAACTGGTTTTTTAAAAATGTTTCTGCTTTTACAATTTTCAATTGCTTTTCAATTGTGAATTTGTTTGCTACCCAAGGTTCCTTTGGGAGGAAGTGAAGGATATGAATTCTATAAATTAACATAAACATAACATAAACATAACATAAACATAAACATAAACAGGCTGCAATTCTATACACATTTATGTGGGAATAAATCGCACTGGACTAGGATTGTGATATATATAGGTGTTTTTGATTGTAAACCATGTAAGGGCTAGGCTGGCCTTACCTTTTCCTAATAAACAACAGTAAATATTTTAGAGTGCTAAATGTGCTTCACTTACAAATCTTGTTACAACAACATTCTAAGGGTCTTCTCGGTGGTGACACCGCAGCTGTGGAATTCTCTTTGGAGGGGCACTGACATGCTTTCTCTTTTCATTTTTTAAGATGGTGTTTAAAACATTATTATTATTATTATTATTATTATTATTATTATTACTACTACTACTACTACTACTACTACAGAAAGTGTTTTATGATTGACTTAGCTGTTTTGTTTCATTTTACTGTGTTCCACTCATTTTTGATCTTGTGTATTTTAAGGATTTTTAAAGGGTTTTTAATTTTTTAAAAAATGTTACATTTGTATATACATCCCACTTGGATAGAATTAGTCTGAAAAGCATAGTATGGATAGTTTAAATAATCAAGGCTGCTCATTATACCCATATTATACCCAGATAAGTGTGCAAAGGACTGGAAACGTAGATAATTATCAGGAAAAGAGATATTTACATTTCTCGACTTTTGGCCTACTACACTATACTGGCTTCCATTACCTGAAATATTAACGTGTTCAAGACCACACAGTGAGCTGAGCTCTGAATTCTGGTCTAAATGATGTTTCTTCCACTTTGGTTCCTGGACCCATGGTAGCTTTTGTTTTTTTGGATAGTTTTCCATTCTTAACCATCAGGTTGGGTAATCTGTCTACAGTATGTTCTACCTCTACTGTTGAGGCACTTTGCCTCTGAATACCAGTTATGAGGAACTGTGAGTGGGGAGAGGGTCTTGCACTCTGGTCCTGCCTGCGGGTTCCCCCTATAGGCATTGGGTCGGCCACTGTGAGAACAGGGTGTGAGACTGGATGGGCCATAGATCTGATGCAGCTGGGGTCTTCTTATGTCTTAGCCTAGGCTTTGGGGGTGCAGGTACTTAATCATATTGTATCTGACACTTTAGGGCAGCCTTCACCAGATGTTTTGGATAACAACTCCCATCCTAGGCTGTCTGGGTCTGATGAGAGTTTTAGTCCAAAACATCTGGAGGGCATCAGGTTGGTGAAGACTGCTTTAGAGACGGCCATTACCAGCAGCCAAACTTTCTATATTGCTGAAGAGCAGCTGAGTGTCAAGGACCATAGAAAACAACTGTTACTACAGGAGCCAACTCCTAGGGGCTGAGATGCCTTCAGTCCCCCAATAAAATATTTTAGGGGACTGCCCCCGCAAAGTTTATGGGCATTGCCATTCAAATGGTGTGTGTGCTGTGTCATGTGACCAATTATGTGGGGCAGGGCTTCCCTGCCCCCCCCCACAATACTTTCTTCAAGCTGGTACCCCTGATTGTTACACAGCATATCTGTTGCAGGAGCTGAAGCAAAAATCTGTGTTTCAGATTTTAGGACTGGCTCATTCTGATGAACATTCAGATTCAAATGCGCTTCCTCTGGGCAGCATCAAATTCAAACAGAGCTGGAACTACTCTGAATCTGAATGAATTTGAATTCAGATGAGTTAACATGAATGCCAATAAACTGCATTAATTCCACAGTGAATTCACTTTAGGCAATTCAGCTTCCATTGATTTTTTTATTTATTAAGAAACACATTTACATTCATTTTAAATTAATGATTATGAAGTGCAGAGTGAGCTAGCTGGCTGGAAGGGAATGGTCAACACATCATATTGAAGTCAGCTTGAAAGTTTTGGTTTAGAACAAGGGTTGGGAGCCTTTTTTGGGCTGAGGGCTGAATGTTGCTCCCTGCTTTTTGGGCAAGAGTCCCAGAGTCACCTTGCTACACCTCAGCCTGTCTGCTTCAAGCCTCTTGCATACTGATGAGGCAGTGATACCCTGCAAACGGGCATGGGAAATGGGGGCTGCAGAGCTGAAGGGCCGCATGTGTTGGTCTCTTCCATCAGCACAGAGGACCAAAGACCACTGAGAGGCTTCTCTGCTCGTCTCCCAGGAAGAACATCATGGCACCTGGGAGGCCATTCTGGCCCCTTCCATTGACCAGAAAAGGAGAAGCTGTAGGAAGCTTGATTTCCCCTCTTGCCTTGCTAGAAAGAATGCTTTTCTCCAATTGCCCTAGGAGTGCAGGAGTAAGGGGGAAAGGACTCTCTGCCCCACATCCATTGGCCAATGAAACAAGAGCCACCAATTGCTATTGAAGCAAGAACACCAATAAGAAAAGTTCAGCCTGGCCGTTACTGGACATAAATGCCCATTTCTGTCTTAATGCTTCATTCTGGCTGTAAAGATCTATCTCCCTCCCCTACCTATTTCCTTCACTCTTTTCCCATGTATGTCTTGCCCCCACTTTGTAAAAACATTGATGGCAGGGGGTCCTGTCTTTCGCTTAAGAAATAAAAATAAACATAAACTGATGATGTGAGCTGCTTTCAGAGACAATGATTGTGTGGAAAGGGGGATAAAATATGCTGTATATGTGGGCAGTGCAGAGCCTAGAGATATTCAAGATTGTGTTATGCTCAACTTCAGTTCATTTCCAAAGCTAACCCAGAAATCAGCAGGCTTTGGACTGGCCCTGAAAATACAAGCTGTGGTTTCAGTCAAGATTCCTGTGGCCATAGAGCCCCACCCCTCAGGTCTCTTTGTGGGCATCAATGGTAGACTTTCATTAAAGGAGTAAGTCTGAAATGTTTTGTCACGTAGGATGCAGAGGCTAGAAGCCACTGTGCATAATGTTGCTGGAGCAAAAACAAAACACACTCTCTGAGTAAACCAGAATATTTCCAGTGCTGTTCCTCTGAATGCAGTCTTGTTTCGCACTGAACACACTTTTTAGCTTATTTTGAACGCATTCTCAATTATTATTAGTTGTTCCCACATAATAATCTGTTTCTTGAATACACAGCTGTGAATTTTACAAGCAAGAAATTAAGTGCAGAATGTCTTCAATGTATTCACGCTGAAGCTGAATTCACTGTTGAATGAGCTTGCTTCAAAGCTTTTTTGAAAAGTAATTTGGACTGAATTTAACTTGCATCCCAATTAATGCTAAACTGAACATCCCAGGAGGTGATGGTACCTTAGGGTTATATAAGTGAGGTGGTTGAAAGGCATGCCAATATATGGGTGAGCTGTGTTCTTCACCCACATGTGTCCCATGCAAAAATTACAACTTCCTTTAATCTAATACAGTACCCTCCCTTGAACTCACTGGGACTATATTTGGCTGCTTTTGTTCCATAGCAGGGATGGAGAACCTCTTCTGGCCAGATCTTCACCTTCTTATCCCTCAAGGGCCAAATTTGACAGGTAATGCTAGGTAATGTTGCACTTTGAAACCTCAACTGTTGCGACTTCAAAGGGCAGTGAGGGGCTCTTTGAAAGCCCTTTTGCAAAGAACCCCACACTGCACTTTGGCTTTGCATGCCTGTTTCCAGCAGGTGAACAGGTGTATGCAGCCAAACTGAGCTGGATTGAACCTACCACTCACCAGGTGTTGAGCAGAGGGTTTCATCTTGCTTGCTGCTGGAGCCTGCCTCACCAGTTCCCTGCAGGGAACACACTGGCAAAGCAGATCCTAGCAGGAATGAAACTCTCCTTCTGCCCATCAGCTGACAACACACAGCCTTGGTCAGCAGAACTATTATGACCCATTAAAGAAGGCAAGTGGGAGAATTCACGTAGAGGAGAAAATGGGCTAGCAGTTCCTCTGGTAGCCTTTCCTCCCCTTTTCCCCATGATGTCATGTTGCACAAAATGAGTCAACCCATTCAACAGTTTGGTGTGGCTTCTGTTTCAATTTGCCTGTGACTGAAGCATACAGTATATACAAATTTCTTTCCTGTCCTCCTGGTGCCCATGCACTACAAGCCTTTAATATCATAACAACTCATTCAATAAAAATGTGGGGTGGGGGGGAGAGTGCAACAGAGGCAGGGATCACAGATAAAACATAACCTTGGAAACTTAAGGGACCTTTTGTTCTAGTTACTGCTCCTACCCACTTCATGTGTACAGCTGAAGCAGATGCTTCCAGCTCTTGACTTCTTCTGTTTGTACAATTTTCTGCTTCTTAAAATCAACAGTATTTCAAAAAGATGGGAAAAGATCTAGTACTTAACAGACGAAGGTCTACTGTAATAAGTGTCCGTCAACCTGTGTAAGATAGCCGGGGGGGGGGGACCTGGTAGTTCATGGGCCAAGTGTTGAGGCAGACCCTGAAAAGGCCCTGTCTCTTGTTGTTGTCACTGACACAGAAGACCTCTTCTCTTGATCTGAGAGTAGACATGGTAGTATGGGAGAGGTAATACCTGAACCCATGCCTATTCTGTTTTGGTTCTGGTGGATCTATTCTAGCATAGTTCTAGTTTGTCAATATATCATTCATATTAGGATGCCGATAGGCCTTAGATGGGGAAAATTTACTGGTTAATATAGTTTTTTGTTTTGTTATTTATATTTCTGTCTCACCCTCCCCCCCCCCCCCAGGACCTCAGGGCAGCATACATGCCCCATCCCCATTTTATCCTTGCAACAATCAGTAGTGGCTGGTGAGGTGCAGCCCTGGTGCTTACTGAGAAGGAGGGGGAAAGGGCAAGGCACGGGAAGTGTGGCCTGGTGGTGCACGGCAGCAGAAGTGTCAGATTGGACAGCCTGCCATGCACCACACTGAGCCAAGCTCCTTGCACCTCACTCTTTCCTGCTGGCTCTCAGTAATCACCAGCAGCCCACTGTGTGGAGAGACAGCCTGCAGAGCAACAGTGTCCTACCTATCACGTCTCCCCAGCCACTACTGTTCAGAACCCTGTAAGGTTGATTAGGCTGAGAGATAATGGCCCAAGGTCACTATAGGCACTATAGCTTTATAGGCACAAAGGAAGTTAAAACTGGGTATCCCTGATTCTTTTCCAACACAACTGCACTGTGCTGACCTTATGTTTATCATTTTTTAAGAGCAGCTTACCTCATTCTGGATACTGAGAAGCTGCTACATTTTCTGGAACTTTGCAAACCTTCCCACCACAGAGGATTCTGCCTCTAAAACAATTAGATCTTTTGTTAAACAAAGCCACTTCCGGCCTGCCCAGGAGGTGGGGTTGCGGGCTTCACGCCCACCCCAGGTGAGCAGGGGCTGGTTTCAGCCCCCGCGAGAGCAGGGGAATCCTGGCCGCGTCGTCCCCCCCAGCCAGCCAATCGGGTGGCTGGGGGGGCGTGGCCTGCCCTATTTAGGGTGGCGCGGACGGAGCTCGCCCTCTTTGCCGGCTAGCCCCCACGTTTTCCCACCCTCCCTCCCTTTAGGTAGGCTTTAGGTAGGTCTCTGACTTTGCTATGGACTTCGGTCTGTCGCCGCAAGGGGCATGGTAGGAATTTTTCCCAATTGGCAATTTACAGCCATTTGGTTTTTTGCCTACCTCGTAGCAACTCGTCACAACTCCTTGGCATTGGCGGTTAGGCATTGGTAAGAAGGGGTTAAGAGGATGTGTGTGGGGGGGAGGAACGCCATCACCTCCCCCCAGTGAATGAAGGGTGGTCCAATAAAGGACTCCGGGGGGCGTGGCCCTGTCCAAAGCCTATGGAGGTGTGGGCCAAAGGCACGCCCCCGAGCGGTGACCCGGGGGAGCTCCTAGTTGACATGCCTCAGCAGGAGACTCCCCCTCTATGGTGTTAACCCTTCCCGTGTCTCCAGCAAATGGGCTGGAGCCGGATAGTCGATAGGACCAATGCCTAAGCCAATGCCTCTCATTCCTGAATTCAATAAAGTTGTGGCCTAATTCACCCATTTAACCTTAAATTATGGTGTCTTGTGTCTTTATTTATCCTGGTGGGGGGCGGGAACTCGCCACGCAAGCATGTGCTGGTGGGAGCTTATCAGAGCTTGCAGGGCAGCAGCCGAAGAAGGAGCAAAAAGGGTTTTCTTGTGTGTGTTTCTTGTGGCTGATTAGCTGCTCTCCCTGTGCAAAGGTCAGAGGGGGCAGGGTTTCTGTTGAGGTAAGTGATTAGCTGTGGGAGGAGCTTATCAGAGCTTGCAGGGCAGCAGCGCGCGCCTGGCGGCGCATGCAGTTTGATCCATCTTTTAGATTTAGGGGAGGTAGTCTCAAACGTTTGTTGGGGGAAACCTAGGTTTTTTTGGGGGGGAGTTATTTGTCCTGTCTTCACGCTTCTTATGATGGAGGACCGCTGTAGCCACCCCCAATGACACGTTCTCAAGAAGGAGGGTGAGGGAACAGCTGCAGTCGCCTGTGGTTCCTGCGCAATGTTTGCCATCTTGCCAAAGGTTGCAGGCAGCTTTACCTGCAGCAATTGCATGTTGATTGCCCTCTTAAAAGACAAAGTCCAGCAACTGGAGGAAGGTGTAGCTACGCTCCAAAGAATTAGAGAGCTGGAGCTCTTCTTGGAAGCAACAGAGCACACCGTCTCCACCAAGGAGGAGACAGGGGACTCCCCTGAGAAGGAGGCTAGTTCACCAACACAGGAGCCAGATATATGGAGAAACGTGACTCAAAGAAGTAGGAGGCCCAGGGTTCACTCTGATTGTTTAGAAATACACAATCGCTTTGAGGTCCTCTCCCCTAGCATGGAAGACGAAGAGCAGACTCCATTTGAGGATCTCTCCCTCATTACAGTCGATCAGGTATATGAAGACGAGCAGCAAAGTCAGTCCTCGGGGAATGTGCAGGCGACCTTGGAACGGACAGCTCACAGAAGAACCCCAACCAGACCTAAGAGGAGGCGTGTAGTGGTGATAGGGGATTCCCTACTGAGGGGAACAGAAGCAGTGATCTGTGAGCCTGACAAGATGTCTCGGGAAGTGTGCTGTCTCCCCGGGGCTAAGATTCAAGATGTAACTGAACGACTGCAAGGAATCATAAAACCCACTGACAAATACCCCTTCCTCTTGGTTCATGTGGGAACCAATGACACTGCAAGCAATAGCCTCCAGAAGATCAAAAGAGATTACGAGGCTCTGGGCAGGAAATTGAAGCAATTAAATGCACAAATTGTCATCTCATCTGTCCTCCCAGTTGAACGACGTGGCCCAGGGAGAGAGGGAAAAATAGTGGAAGTGAACAACTGGCTTCGCAAATGGTGTAAACAGGAACGGTTTGGATTCTTAGATCACGGACTGCAGTTTCTTGAAGATGGACTTCTGGCAAGCGATGGGCTGCACCTCACAACGGTTGGGAGGAATGTTTTTGCAAAAAATCTCAGAAACCTCATCAGGAGGGCTTTAAACTGACTAATGTGGGGGAGGGAGACAGTGCTCCTGAAGGTAGGAGTCTATCAATTGATGAAGATGATCATCCAAATGTCATAGACCGAATGCAGCAAACAGCACGCAGACCTAGTGGTGGGAGGAAAAAATCCTTAAATAAGAGACACGGGGGAATGATTAATGGACTTCAATGCCTGTACACTAATGCGCAAAGCATGGGAAATAAACAAGATGAGCTTGAGCTCTTGGTACAGCAAACTAAATATGACATAATAGGCATCACTGAAACCTGGTGGGATAAGTCCCACGATTGGAATGTAATAATGGAGGGATACAATCTATTTCAGAGAAACAGACCAAACAAGAAAGGAGGAGGAGTGGCGTTATATGTCAGGGATGTGTATAGCTGTGAAGAGATCCAAGATTTAGAACCTCAAAGCCAAAGTGAGAGCATTTGGGTCAAAATTAAGGGAGAGAAGAATAACAGTGACCTCATCGTGGGAGTTTACTATAGATCTCCAAGCCAAACGGAGCACATAGATGATGCCTTCCTGGAACAGATGGCCAAGCATGCAAAAGGAAGGGAGACAGTAGTAATGGGGGACTTCAATTAATAATAATAATAATAATAATAATAATAATAATAATAATAATAATATCTTTATTGTCATTGCCCCTTCTCAGGGACAACGAAATTACTTGACTGCTCCATAAAAACACTAATTAAAACAATACAGTATAGTACAGCAAGGAAGATTAGATGACTTTCAAAGTCCAGGCTTCCCATTCAGGGCTGAGATCGCTCTGGAGAAGAAGCTGTTCTTAAGACGGCTCGTTCTTGTCTTCATCGTCCTGTATCTCCGTCCCGACGGCAGGAGCTCAAAGAGACAGTGACCAGGATGCGATGGATCTTTTACTATGTCCAGTGCCTTCCTATGGCACCTTGTGGCATAAATCTGCTCTAAGGTGGAAAGTGGGCAGCCAACAATGCTCTCTGCTGCCTTAACAACTCTGCACAACCCCATCCTGTCCTGGGTAGTACAGCTTCCGTACCACACACATAAGCCATAAGTGAGCACGCTCTCAATGGCACAGTGATAGAAGGCAAGCAGCAGTTTCTGCGGAAGATGGTTTTTCCTTAGAATTCTCAAAAAGTACAATCTCTGCTGCGCCTTCTTCACAAGCCCCCTTGTGTTGACACTCCAGGACAGATCCTCTTGTAATTCAATGCCCAAAAATCTGAACGTTGTTACCCTCTCCACACAGACCCCATCAATCAAAAGTGGCTGGATATTGCTCTTCTGTCTCCTGAAGTCCACCACAAGCTCCTTTGTCTTCCTTGTATTTATGAGCAAGTTGTTAGCTCTGCACCACTCTGTCAGCCGCTCCACCTCATCTCTATATTACCTGGATATTTGTTGGATGTCAAACTCAGCCAAGAGCATAAGGTCAAACAGATTCCTCACTGGCCTTGCAGACAACTTCATTGTCCAGAAAGTGAGAGAAGCAACAAGAGGAACAGCCATTTTAGATCTGGTCCTAACCAATGTTGATGACCTGGTTAGTGGGGTAGAAGTGGAAGGATCATTAGGCGCGAGTGATCATGCTCTTCTGAAGTTTACTATACAGCGGAAAGGAACAGCCAAGCATACTAGGACTCAATTTCTTGACTTTAAGAAAGCCGACTTCATAAAACTTAGGGAAGTGCTGGGTGAGATCCCATGGACAGTATATACTAAAAGGAAAGGGAGTTCATGATGGCTGGGAGTTTGTTAAGAGGGAGATAGTAAAAGCACAACTTCAGGCAATACCAATGAGACGGAAACATGGAAGGTGCCTAAAGAAGCCAGGGTGGCTATCTAAAGAACTTTTAACTGAGTTAAGATTAAAAAAGGATGTGTACAAAAAATGGAAAAGGGGGGAAACCACCAAAGAGGAATTCAAACAAATAGCCAGCACGTGTAGACACAAAGTCAGAAAAGCTAAAGCACAGAATGAACTCAGGCTTGCTAGAGAGGTTAAAAGCAACAAAAAAGGCTTTTATGGGTATATTCGTAGCAAAAGGAAGAACAAAGAAACAGTGGGGTCACTAAGAGGAGAAGATGGTGAAATGCAAACAGGAGACACAGAAAGGGCTGAACTTCTCAATGCCTTCTTTGTCTCAGTCTTCTCCGATAAAGAAAACAATGCCCGACCTGAAGAATTTGGAGCAAATGATTCAGCAGAGGAAACACAGCCCAGAATAACTAAGGAGATAGTAGAAGAATACTTGGCTAGTTTAGATGTATTCAAGTCTCCAGGGCCAGATGAACTGCATCCAAGAGTATTAAAAGAACTGGCAGATGTGATCTCAGAACCACTGGCAGTCATCTTTGAGAATTCCTGGAGACCAGGCGAAGTCCCGGCAGACTGGAGGAGGGCAAATGTTGTCCCTATTTTCAAAAAGGGGGAAAGAGAGGACCCAAATAATTACCGCCCAGTCAGTCTGACATCAATACCAGGGAAGATTCTGGAGCAGATCATTAAGCAAACAGTCTGTGAGCACCTAGAAAGGAATGCTGTGATCACCAATAGTCAGCATGGATTTCTGAAAAATAAGTCATGTCAGACTAACCTGATCTCATTTTTTGACAGAATTACAAGCCTGGTAGATGAAGGGAATGCAGTGGATGTAGCCTACCTTGATTTCAGCAAGGCATTTGACAAGGTGCCCCATGATATTCTTGTAAAGAAGCTGGTAAAATGCGGTCTTGACTATGCTACCACTCAGTGGATTTGTAACTGGCTGACTGACCGAACCCAAAGGGTGCTCATCAATGGTTCCTCTTCATCCTGGAGAAGAGTGACTAGTGGGGTGCCACAGGGTTCTGTCTTGGGCCCAGTCTTATTCAACATCTTTATCAACGACTTGGATGATGGACTCAAGGGCATCCTGATCAAATTTGCAGATGAGACCAAACTGGGAGGGGTGGCTAACACCCCAGAGGGACAGGATCACACTTCAAAACGACCTTGACAGATTAGAGAACTGGGCCAAAACAAACAAGATGAATTTTAACAGGGAGAAATGTAAAGTATCGCACTTGGGCAAAAAAAATGAGAGGCACAAATACAAGATGGGTGACACCTGGCTTGAGAGCAGTACATGTGAAAAGGATCTAGGAGTCTTTGTTGACCACAAACTTGACATGAGCCAACAGTGTGACGCGGCAGCTAAAAAAGCCAATGCAATTCTGGGCTGCATCAATAGGAGTATAGCATCTAGATCAAGGGAAGTAATAGTGCCACTGTATTCTACTCTGGTCAGACCTCACCTGGAGTACTGTGTCCAGTTCTGGGCACCACAGTTCAAGAGGGACACTGACAAACTGGAACGTGTCCAGAGGAGGGCAACCAAAATGATCAAAGGCCTGGAAACGATGCCTTATGAGGAACAGCTAAGGGAGCTGGGCATGTTTAGCCTGGAGAAGAGGAGGTTAAGGGGTGATATGATAGCCATGTTCAAATATATAAAAGGATGTCACATAGCGGAGGGAGAAAGGTTGTTTTCTGCTGCTCCAGAGAAGCGGACACGGAGCAATGGATCCAAACTACAAGAAAGAAGATTCCACCTAAACATTAGGAAGAACTTCCTGACAGTAAGAGCTGTTCGACAGTGGAATTTGCTGCCAAGGAGTGTGGTGGAGTCTCCTTTAAGCAGAGGCTTGACAACCATATGTCAGGAGTGCTCTGATGGTGTTCCTGCTTGGCAGGGGGTTGGACTTGATGGCCCTTGTGGTCTCTTCCAACTCTATGATTCTATGATTCTATGATTCTATTTCTTAAGTCATTTTATTGAGACCACCTGCTTTCCATTTTAATAGCACCTTTCACAGCTGCAGAGAGACTGGCTGAGCTCCATACCCTGTGGGAAAGTACTTGGCATGTGCAGAAATACAGGCCTCTTTCCTCCTCACCTTCCTCTACTAGTCTGATGCTGAAGCAGGCTGAAGATCAAGCAGCCATTCTTTCTCCTGACTGCTACATCACTGTTGGAGAAACCCAACTTAGATGTTCAACTTTCATTTTTCCCAGGCCACCAGGTATTTTATCAGTTTAGTTTGTCAAACACTAGCCCCACCACCACTTTTATTGTGTGGTGGTTCTCTCAGATCGGGGGGGGGGGGAGGCTTTGACTCCTTGTTGAGAAGGGCTTTGTAAAGTTGACCAGACCCTGTCCTTGTTGGGTGAGGAAGACAAACATGTTCTTCATGCAAAGTGGAATTACATGGGTGATGTGGACAGGACAGCAGTTGGACCAGCACAAGTCTTTAGTAGTCAACTATGATTTATGGGACAGAAAAACTGTCTGTGGACAAACGTCGGCTCCCTCGGCCTGTAAAGTGAGGTGAGCGCCGCAACCCCAGAGTTGTTTGCGACTGGACTTAACTGTCAGGGGTCCTTTACCTTTACCTTTTTTATCAATAAGTGATCCAAGAAGCATAGGGCAGAAAAGGCATTTTAAAAACCATTTTTAAGAAAAGATTGACTGAAAAGGAGGATTTTAAAACAGTCTGCTTAGTGGACATGCTCCCCAAACCATCACACTGTTGAGAAGCTAGTATTGAAGTTTAGGAGCCACCAAAGAGGCACATTGGACAGTGACCACCAGCTGAATAGATTGTGTAATTGCCAAGTTATTAAAGTTCAGGAAAGAATATTGGAAGGAGACATTCTCCCAGATACCCAGAGCCCAGACCAAAGGAAGTTTTAAAGATAAACACCAGCACCTTGAATATAGCCTGGAAACAAAATCAGAAACCGTTAGACACAATAAATAATAGATGTTATATACTCATGGAAGTACTGATATAAAGCTCAGGTATGGCTCAAAATGGCTCAAGTAAGTCTCCATGTCATTTAAAGTATATTCTCATCCTCTTATTTGACAACCACCCACAATCTGAAGCAACCTCACCTTTAATCTGGCAACTATCAACCCACCATGCTAAGTGGGAGACTATGAGTGGGAGAGGTCCCTCTTCATGTTAACTATGAGAGACCAAGCCCTTTCTTTCATAGTTCTGCTTGTGCCAGAAGATTTGACAGCATGGTGGTCTTATCTCAGTTTGCATCAGGCATTGCTCAAAAGTCAGAAGCAGTGAGAGACTTAGTTAAGCTAACATATTGTGAGGCCCCCTGCCACCTCCTATTTGTTATGTATCTGTGCCTGAGGGAATATTGTAGGTCCATGGCAAATATAAATCATAAAGGTAAAGTAACCCCTGACCATTAGATTCAGTCGTGACTGACTCTGGGGTTATGGCGCTCATCTTCCTTTATTGGCCGAGGGAGCCGGCGTACAGCTTCCGGGTCATGTGGCCAGCATGACTAAGCCGCTTCTGGCGAACCAGAGCAGCACACAGAAACACCGTTTAACTTCCCGCCGGAGCGATACCAATTTATTTACTTGCACTTTGACATGCTTTCAAACTGCTAGGTTGGCAGGAGCTGGGACCGAGCAACGGGAGCTCACCCCATTGAAAGGATTCGAACCGCTGACCTACCGATTGGCAAGCCCTAGGCTCAGTGGTTTGGACCACAGTGCCACTCACTGTGATTTATTATTGATAATTAAGTTTAAAAATATAACACAAATAACTAATTCACAAGGGAGAGATTGGCTCTAATTATGGTTGGGGAACTTTACCCCCTGACTGATGTGTAATAACAACTGACCCAAATGCATCTTCGGGAAAGGGTCCCCAATGTGGAAACGTCATTTCTAGGAAGGCAAGGGTTTAGATATCTCCTTTTAGAAACAGTTGAGCTCTTTCAACTTGTCCCATGCAAGAAGCGTCTCCTGTTGTTTTCTCTTTCCAAGGAGCACCCGGCACCTTGCTGTAGCTCTCTTGCAAGTAAGATGGCCCTTCCTCTTTGGGCAGTCCAGAACTGGCACATGACTCTGGCTGCTACAAAGCATTGTTTTCTTTCTCATTTGGATTTCTCCACCTTCACTTCCATCCATCAGTTCCCCACTGCCCCCCCCAAGACAGCTTGTTCGCTTTTCCTGCCAAAAGTTTTATTAGTGCATCTGGTTTCAGCCAGCCCATAAATGCCCCCAGCAGCAAAATTTCCCTTCCGCTTTAAGAATTTACACTGCCAACCCATGCCAGCTCTGTGAGAACAGCTGCACATTAAAGCTATAAAAAGCCTCTGTGCCGTCGTCTTCCCTAATGGATCTACCCTCCTAAACATTGAGTTACATGCTGCGTGTTGCACCCAAATTTAAAATAAAGCCACCACACCAGCCACTGGAGCGTGAGATGAAATGTTTTGATAAAGCCAGAAAGGGCTTCTAATGGATCACAGTTGGAGCAGCACCTTGGACAGCGGCAGTGGGTTTAAGTTTGATCTGAAGGTCTATGCGATAGCATAGCAGTTAATCAGCTTCAGGTAAATGTTGGTTTTCTGTGTAGATATCTCATTTCTCTGGAGGGTTTAATAATAATAATATTATAATAATAATAAAGAACAATAATTTATTTGTACCCTGCTCATCTGACTGGGTTGCTCCAGCAACTCTGGGTGGCCTCCCACACATATAAAAACATAATAAAACATTAAACTTGAACTTAGGGACTGCAGGGTTGTGGTATGCAATTCAGTCTTGCACCCAATCTTTTCTATAGCATTCAAGGGGCAGTAAGATTGTGAGACAACATGACACTTCTGTAGCAACGTTGTGGTTCAAAGTGACTTTTAGTGGGGTGAGTAGTGGGGGGAACTGAGGGCGAGTGATAGAGCAGCACTTTACTTTCTAGTTTTTCCTAGCTCAACAATCTTATCTCAACTAACATACTTCCCTTGACTGCAGTAGTAGTTTTTAGGGCACAGATGACCTGCATTTGGTGTATGAGTTGCATCAACCCAGATGGGAAATTGCATTGGTTTGGAGAGGGCCAAACTTCTCTCTGCAACATTTTTGCTTTTAAGAAAAGCAAAATGAAATGGCTGGCCAGAAATGCATTCCATGTTCCTTTTGAATAACTATCATATTCAAGAACTCAAGGTGTGGGTTACAGTGTCTTATTTTACTCCTAACCCTATGAGATACTGGGCAGCCAGCCAGAGAGCCTTTTGATTGCCCTGCTCCTCAATGAGTACCAGAAAGCCAAGCCAGTTGCAGCAAGATAATTCTTGGCTGCTACTGCTGCCACCACAGAATCTCTAGGTGTAGTGATTGCTAACTGGCAGTCCGAGGGCAGAATCTTGCTGCCAAAGCAACAGTGGACTTAACAGTACCCTTCTCCAATCTTGTGTCTTCCCAGTGTTTTGGACTACAACTCTTCATCAGCCTGAGCCAGCATGGCTAATGCTTGGGGAGAATGGTAGACTGCTTACCATTAGATTCTAATGGATTGTTGAATATTGCTTTATTTGATATAAGTTCTTTATTTTAAAGTTATTGTGACTATTAATGTTATTGTTGCTGTTAATGTTTGATGTTTTATTATGTTTTTATATGTGTTGGAAGCTGCCCAGAGTGGCTGGGGCAACCTAGCCAGATGGACAGGGTATAAATAAATTGTTGTTGTTGTTTGGAGGGCAGCAAGATAGAGAAGGCTGGGACAGGTGCACTATTGCTTGGGTGGCTGAATTCTGCTATTGGGCTGTTGGTTTGCCATCTTGTACACTTTAATTAGGGTATGTGGCAAACAGAGGCAAAGAGAAAAAGAATGGATGAGACTGTATTTCATTTATTAGGCTCTTTCTCAATATTTTTGTTTCTGGGGTACTCAAGGGTACTCAGTACCAGAACCCACCATATTAAAAGTGTGGGACTTACTGTAACAACTTCATGGTGAGGTTCCAAGCATGTGAATTTCAAACTTGGGTGGCCCTTAAAGGTAAAGGTAAAGGTACCCCTGCCCGTACGGGCCAGTCGTGTCCGACTCTAGGGTTGTGCACCCATCTCACTTAAGAGGCCGGGGGCCAGCGCTGTCCGGAGACACTTCCGGGTCATGTGGCCAGCGTGACGAAGCTGCTCTGGCAAGCCAGCACCAGCGCAGCACATGGAAACACCATTTACCTTCCCGCTATAAAGCGGTACCTATTTATCTATTTGCACTTAGGGGTGCTTTCAAACTGCTAGGTTGGCAAGAGCTGGGACCGAAAGACGGGAGCTCACCCCGCCGCGGGGATTCGAACCGCCGACCATGCGATCGGCAAGCCCTAGGCGCTGAGGTTTTACCCACAGCGCCACCCGTGTCCCTTCGCCACCCGCATCCCTTACAGCTAGGTAATTCTGACCTCATAAAGCCTGACTACTCATTGGGAATCTTCAAGTCTCTCAACTATTGTGTGGAAAATAGGATAGCCCGTCAGTGTGCACAAACTGGCTATTCTTCATTCAATTTATTACAATATGGATGCTGAAAGGAACAGCAAGCTTAGGGAAATGTAGGGCTGGTAATGCAGACTGCAGCTACACAGAGTATAAGTGAGATCATCTGCAGTTCAGAAACAGTATAGTTATGTTTCTTTAAAATACATTTGAAAATTTGAAAAGGTCCCTATAAGTTACTGAGATGATGAATAAGGCAATCTATCTTGACTTGTGCATAAAAAGTAGAAATAATTGAATTGAATTAGTTCTGAGTTTCTCAAACTTGCTCTTGATTACCTTTTATTAAGAAAAGCATTTTTGGAACTCTTTATCCAGTGCAAACTATTCAAAACATTTTATAGGTCACATTGCATGAGGTTTGATCAGGCAGTACTGATCCCCCACCTGAGCCATTATAATGGATGTACTCACATCAAATGGCATTGCAGCTGATTTTTGCAGTTTTAGTTGGCCATCATGATGTGGGCAATTAGGTATGGTTTGGGGTTATTGTAAATGAAACACAGCCCTGCAGTCTACTACGCACCTACTCACCTAGGGTGAGAAGCTTCATGCCCATTTAAAGAAGAGAGTATTGAATGCCCAGGAAATCCCAGGAATGCAAATGTGGAAGGGAGGATTGCCCATAGTCCAGTTTTCAAAAATATGCTTAAATTATAGCTTTTGGATTTCTGATGAAGGCCTGGTAACTACTCCATAAGGGCCTGAAAAGAGCCCCGCTGAATTAGATCAAGGGCCCATCTAGTCCACCGCTAGGGTGAAATGATTGCAGGGTTCTCTACTTAGGACTGCTCTTAGTTTTTTAGCAGCTGGGCTAGACTGTGCAGCTAAAATATTTAATGACATGTTTCATATTATTCAGTGCTATAAGCAAAGGGAAAGAGTTAACCAGATGTACCACCTCTAAACTGCTGGGTAGAGGGGCAGGAAGCACCTACACAGGTTAACACAAATAGGAGATCTTAATATTTTCTCTCTCCCTCTCCCTCTAGCCACATAATTTCCTGGAACTGTCGCCTGCAATCTCTGCAAATGCTTCAGCCAGCATAAAAGAGTAACTAATCAAGCAGCTAATGCACATCCGAGTGCCAATTGTGGGCCGGTGAATGGCAGTGGGTAATCACTCCAATTGGATCAGGCATTCTTTGCTGTCAACAAAGACCACACAGGGATTAATCCCCTAGAATTGGTCTGACCACATTTTGGCCTTGTATACATACAGTTCTGAGCTGGAGGCAGTGGGGTGCCCTGGGATCCTCTCCCACTGTTCCTACTTAATCTCAGGCTCACCCTCCCAATAGAATCTTCAGTGAGGCTGGAAAGCTGGAAAGTGAAAGCAGCCAACCAAACCGCAACTACTTTTCCTTTTGAATTTTGCATGCGGGAGAGAAATAAGTGTTTCCATGGTTACTTGTTGTGGAGAAGAGAGCCATTCCCTCCCATCCTAACAATAGAAAAAGTTCAAACAACTTGAGTGCTAAAGTAGCTGATTTGTCATTGGATCCACAGTGTGTGTGATGGATGTTAACAGCTACGCATTTTCCAGAAAAGCTCTCCATCCTTCAATGTATGGAAACTTTCAGCAAAGCATCCTTAATTAGTAGCTGTTAATAGGGTCTGTTATCCTCTCCTCCACTGCCCGTGATTACCCAAGACAAATTAATGTGCTCTTAAAGTACTTAGCACTGATGTATTTAATTCTGTTTGTTGTACTTGGTCACAGTTGGTGATGCTCACTTACAATTCGCTGTGAGTTTAGCATCTGAAGTGGACATGGATCTCCAAGGAAGGTGTTATGTGTAGAAAGAGGAATTCTGGTGTATGATGGACCTCAGTTATTGAGAGGACCATTAATCATACCAAGCAACTCTGGCTCTGAGAGCTGTTCAGAGCATCTGCTGATCAGGACTGGAGACAAGAATGTAAGCCAAGTAGGGCCACAAATCTAGGGAACACAGCAGCTGCCTCTCAGGAAGAGGGAGCCAATGAGAGGGCAGTGTTGGTGAGGAGTGAATGTGTGATAGGGATGTGGAATCAGAGGACAAGATATCAACTGGAAAAGGCAGCCACCACAGCAGCAGCACCAGCAGCAGTAGCAGTAGTAGTAGTTGTAGTAGTAGCATGTCATGAACACAACAGTCCAAAACCAAGAAAGGCAGCCTGAGTTAGAAGGCAGGCAGGCAGAAGGAGAACAGGGAGACTTGAGGATTTCTCAGACAGCTGGAACCAGTGGGCTGATGCCTCCTCCCTCTGTAGCTGGCAGGAATGTGGTTTATCAACACAGGAAAGGTGGGCTGGATAGGAGCCAGCTCTCTGAGGAATTACAGTCACTCACAGCACAAGAGAGGGAGAGAATTTCCTTGGTGGGAGGTAGCTGACCCCGTCAGTCCCAGAACTAGATGAATGGGAAAAGTCCGAGATAGACGACAACCCCAGAAACGTAAGGGTAGGAGGTTCAGGATATTCTGCAATAGCCGGAAGTATTCTTCAGAAGAGTCAACATGATTGTGATAGATGGTCGCTCGGAGAGAGCAATCGGAGGCTAATTGCTTGTATGCAATAAATCTTCTGTTAATTACCTCTTGCATCCTGACATACTACTACTACTAGTAGTAGTAATTAATAATTTTATGATTTGTATGCCACCCATCTGTCTGGGTTGCCCCAGCCACTCTGGGTGGCTCCCAACAAAATATTAAAAACATGATAAAACATCAAGCATTAAAATCATTAAGTGGACTTTATTTGAGAAATTCCACATTCTACACCAGCCTTTCTGAACCTGTTGGGACTACAAATCCCATCACCCACAACCACTGGCAATGCTGTCTGGAGCTGTTGGAAGCTGGAGTCCAACAACATCTCGAGGGTACAATGTTGGGGAAACCTGACTCATGATAACCATTTAATATTATTTGTGCCAAATGGATGCTGAATGACATTATTTGAATATAGTTTTATTGCTGCCCATCAAAGGCAGCAAGAGTATGTAAGTGGGGACCTGTGGCATAAGCGAGGCAGAGCAGCTGGAAGGAGTAGTAGATGCAAAGTGAGAAAAGAGAGTTGCCAATAGTCTCCTGTCCCAGCAATCCACTTCTTATTCCCCACACTGCTTTTTCACAGCAAGGCTATGGGATGAGGGACTGAAACGTAAGGCCTCTATTGGGTGATATGAATGGGGTGTCTGGTCCAGTATCCTATTTCCAGCTGTGGCAAATCATATGCTTCTGCAAAAATCACAAACAGGGCACAACGGCAAGAGCGTTGGTTATTCAGAGATATTGTCCTTGAGCATCTATCTTGGTTAATATCTGCTAAGACAAATTCATGGAAAATGGATCTAAAAAAGGGGGAGCCAACAAGGTGTCCACCAGATGTGGCCGAACCACACGTCCCAACCTTCCTGACCAATGGCCACAATGGCTGGGGCTAAGGAGAGGTAGTCTGATGTATTTTTGAGCCACCAGAGCTAGTGGCTCTCACTGCACCTTATGGCAGTGAATTTCAGAGTCAATATCATTGGGTGACACTGACTTCACATATTATGCATGTGGAGAAGATGTGAAAAATTATCTCACAACACAATGCAGTGAATTGTCTGGTATTAGCATAATGCTGAATTTATTAATGTGAGGCATTTTGGTGGGACTATTGGAATGCTGATTCTCCGTTTATATGTTGTTGGTGTGTTCTGAATGAGTGGTTAATGCATTGTTTTGGGATGTTGCTCTTATATCTAATGTAATATATTTGTTCTTTGAGTTGCATTGGGCATGGTTTACCATGGGAAGGTAGCGTGGATGGTGTTGATACATAATTTTATAATCCTCTGCCATGCCCACCCTGCCAATCTTTCCCCTCTTTTAATGAATAACTGCAGGTGCTTTAGGCTTTCCGCAGTTGAAATGTGTCCCAATTGCCACACAAACACACAATCTAGGCAGCAGTGTGACTAACATTTTTGGCTTAGGTGAAACTGACTGCTCTTCAGCTGAATATGAATCCTCATCTCCAGGTAGGGTTTCCTGGCTCCCGCCGTTCCCCATTAACCGAGCCATCCATTAAATGAGAGTGCTGATGATGATGCCTCTTAGAGCTGCATTAGCAACATGCTCCCCTGTTGTGATTAATGATTTTACAGTGACTAATGATTAGCCAATTATTGTAAAGTGACGCTTGCTTTCCCCTGGGCCGTGCTAATTAGCTTTGCAGCCCAAGGACCCAATAAGGGACTTTAAAAAAAAAGCTCTCCCTATTGGTGGTACCCCCACCTTTTGGCAAACATGACATTGGCAGCAGGATCCATCCCAGGAACAGATGTTGTGAACTGGTGGCAGAACACAGAAACAACACATACTCCCTAGCTAGTTTTCTTTCCCTCAGTGGAGATCTTGCACTCAGCAAACTGAGGACCATCTTCTTTCATTAGATGGGAACAGGTTACGTACAGTTTTTGTAGGAATAGCTGGCTGAGGGGGAAAATCAGCTGGCTGGTGAAAGCATGCTCAAAATGGCAAAGAAGTTCTTGTTCAAGCATTTGTTCAGTGGATAAGGATGAAACACAACCCTCCAGTGTGGTGTAGTGGTTAAGAGTGGTAGACTTGTAATCTGGGGAACCGGGTTCGCTTCCCCGCTCCTGCACATGCAGCTGCTGGGTGACCTTGGGCCAGTCACACTTCTCTGAAGTCTTTCAGCCCCACTCACCTCACAGAGCATTTGTTGTGGGGGAGGAAGGGAAAGGAGAATGTTAGCCGCTTTGAGACGCCTTCGGATAGTGATAAAGCGGGATATCAAATCCAAACTCCTCCTCCTCTTCTCCTGAAATACTGAGGGAGGAAAATAAATTTCTCTGTAATTTTTGGGTGACTGTTGCTGCTTAACTCACTTAGTCTTACGAAGTGGGCAGGTGTGTTTTAGTTTTTCTTACTTTTTAATGCACATATTGAAAGAGCCACAATCCATGCACAGCCATGCAAGGCTCTCACCGCATCTTTCTACTAGCTACATTTCTTTGACTGCATTGGTAGCAGTACTGCACCATGTTTCAACATGTAGCTCCCAAGGCATTTCAGCAAGTCTGCACAAGGCTCTCTCTGCTGTACAAAGGTGCCTAACCTGTTGTTCTGCCAAGGCAGGGTTCTTTCCAGATCTGGAGCCAATAAGCACGCGAGTGGATGAAGAATAAGCAATGCTTTATTTGCATGAGGTTAACAGATAGCAGCAGGCATACAAAACACAAATTATAGCATACCAGAGAAGAGTCACACACAATCTCCCCTTCAGCTGCTCGGAGCTCCAGTTAGAGCAGCAAGAGAGACCCCAGCCAACAGTCTCACAGCATCTGGTACCTCAATTTGTGAAGAAGCTCACTGAGCCCCTTCAGCCTACAGCTCTTAGTCAACTTTGATTGACTTGATTGACTGCACCTGGTTAGCAAGCATCACTCATGATCAACCCGGGACATGGAGTGTGATTCAACAGGAATGCGGAGCAGCTGAGAGTCTCCAACCCAATTCACTGCAACTGGGTATCCTCCCCACTAGCCAATTAGCACTTAGAACACAGGAGACCCAGGAAACTCCTGACACAGGTGTGTGGAAAACAAGTTATACCAGCATGAATCGGCAAACTTAAAACCGGGGATGTAAAGGGAAAGAGACATGCCATCTAACTCCTCGAAATTACAATGGTCTTCCACATTTCCCCTACACCTGTGCCCCTCCAAATGTTGTTGGACTCCAGCTCCCATCAGACCCAGCCAGCAAGGGATAATGGGAGTTGGAGTCCAGCAACATCTAGAGGGCTGTAGCATAACAACTTCTTCTCTACAGCTTTGAACCACTAAGCACAACCACCTAAAAAGAAATGTTGAAGAAATTTCTCCCACCCCAAGAAGACATAAGGAAATTCACTCCTGTTTTCACACAGGGAGTGGTGTGGGAATTTTGGTCCAGCCTTGAGGTGAAGAGTGATGAATCTTCTCCTTACCTACCATTTTCTCCCTGCTGATGCTTCTACCTTCCCTCAAAAGCATTAGGAGGCCGCCTTGTAAGGTCTGGTCCCTGCCATTAGTGGAGCTTCTATCCAGGTAATTCACAAGATTGCAGACTGGATGTTGGCACTAGCAGTTGGGATACCAGGATGTGAAGCTTCAGGGGGTTGGTGGCTGATCCAAGAGGAAAGAAGAGATGCTAGCCAGCAGCCTGTTGCCCTGTGAACAGCAATCACTGTGTGCATATTTATGCATATGAGCATACATGTGATGAGCTAAGTAAACAACTCAGGCAAATGTCAGCCCGTGTCTCTTTCCCAAAGCTTCATTTAAATTAGCCACCAACCTGGGCTAGGTTGTTTATTTGAGATTCTCCAGCTGCTGAAATATGTGTAAGGAAGGGACTATTGCTGTGTCTTGCCTATATATATATATATATATATATATATATATATATATATTCAGATGTTTGTGGTTTGATATTTTCAGGATCTATGTTCAAGATGTTCAGTGAATGAGCTGTGGCCACAAAAGAATAGTCCAGTGAAGGGGTCAATTCTGAAAACTTGGATAGAACTAAACATTGCAAGATACCTATAGCTGCCACCATAGAAGCCAACTCTTAGAGGCCAAAGTCCCTTCAGACCCCCTGCCCAATGAAATATTTGAGGGGGCTGGGCCCTCCAAAGTTGATGGGCATTGCCATTCAAATGGTGTGTGTGTGTGTGTGTGTGTGTGTGTGTGTGTGTGTGTGTGTGCAAGGTGTCTTGTGATTGATTATGTGGGGTGGGGCTTACCTGCTCCCTATTTTATTCAAGTTGGCACCCCTGGCTGTCACAAATCTTCTCCCCTCTTTTTGGGCGGGAGTGGGTGACATTAGTGAAACTACCACAGACTCTTCAAGTGTCCCTATTTTCCAGGGGTGTCCCTGATTTAAAGAAGCCATCCCAGTTTCTGATTTGATCCCAGAATGCTCCACTTTTCCTTGGGATGTCCCTATTTTCCTTGTAGAAATGTTGGAAGAGTATGGAGTTATCCAAACCCCGAGCTGTTTGAAGGCATTCCTGTATAGGGAAGGGTTTTTTTAATGTTTGATTTAAAAAAAAAATGTTTTTATATATGTTTGAAGCTGCCCAGAGTACCTGGGGCAACCCAGTAAGATGTGTGGGGTATAAATAGTAAAATTATCATTGATGGAATTGTACGTCACTATTTTCATCAGAGAACTGTTGGAGGGTATGCTGTCAGTGGTGTGAGGTGGGTTGGGTGTGGGAGTGGGAGACACATAGTAACCTCATTTCATATCATATAATACTTGTCCTGAGAATCCTAGATGTTTTACCAGGGAGGGGAGAGAAAGAAACAATGAATGGTGGCAGCTCCACATCTCTCTAACCATAACTGAGACCACCCATAGCTCCTCTGAGGTTTTGAAAGCTTTAGCGGAGACTATTTAGTACACCTTCCTGAGTCCCTGAATGATGAGTGTTTTACTCATTTCTGAGAGCTCTGACAGTTCTTGGGCTGGGGTGTTGTTTAGGGGTTTTGTTGCGGTTGGGCTGTTGCTGTTAATTTCTTGTATCTTTATTTTGGATCTTAAGATTTATGTGGAAATTGTTTGGTTTGGTTGTGTACTTTTTGAAGTTTTGTTTATTGTTTGTGACTTGTTATGTTTGTAGTTATGTAATTTTTTATATGTTGAGCATGTTTTTAACTTTGGAAAGGCAGCATACAAATAAAATGACTGATTGATTGGATTGCGCTTACTCCCAAACCAAGAAGGCTTCAGGGGCCAGATCCAGCCCATCAGCTATCTTTTTAGCACCCATGCTGTAGACCCAACTAACCTCATGAAAGATGCCTAGGCTGTAGAGGACACATAGAAGACACATGTTATTTCAAACATGTTATTTCATAGAAGACACATGTTATTTTAAACTGAATTGTTGGAGGGCAAAGTTAAATTGCTATCAAAGATGTATAATTTGTTGTTGGAATGGTATACAAAAGATGAAGAGACTAAAGAAGTTATGATAAAATGGGCTATTGATTTTGGGTATAATGTTGAGTTTGAATCTTGGCCAAAATTGTGAAATTGTGGAATGGAATTTTAAACTTTAAGCTTGCACGGCCTTAAAAGAGAATGTAATGAAAATTATGTATAGGTGGTATTTAACACCAGTGAAGTTGGCCAAAATGCATAGGATGAGGAACAAATTATGTTGGAAATGTAAAGAAAAAGATGGAGATTTTTACCATATGTGGTGGGCTTGTGATAAAGTAAAAGCATTCTGGGAATTGATCTATAATGAGTTTAAAAAGATGTTTAGATATACCTTCCCCAAAAAGCCAGAAGCATTTTTGCTGGGTTTGAAGGGATAGGAAATTGCTAATGTAGATCAAAAGACTATTTATGTACGCCACGACGGCAGCAAGAACTTTATTAGCTCAAAAGTGGAAAGTGCAGGAATTCCCAACAATTGAGGAGCGGCAGACGAAGATGATGGACTATGCAGAATTAGCCAAGCTGACCAGTAGAATCCGGAACCAAGACGACCAAAAGTTTCAAAGAGACTGGAGTAAATTAATTGGGTATATGAACAATTATTGTAAAAATGTGAAGACACTAGCGGGATTGAAATAAATCCTGCAACGAAATTTAAAACATTTTATAACTTTCTAGACCAAAGAGACAGAGTTACTATAAGGACATGAAGGTCACAAGTGGAGGCTTTAAAGTGCAATGTAAAGACTTGAAAACAAAAAACCAGTTGAAGGGATGGAGGGAAGTCACGAGCTCAGCAGAGCAAAGGGTATTTTTATTTGCTATTGTAATGTTAGAAATATTGTGTTAAAAAAGAAATTAATAAAAATTATATGTAAAAGAAGAAGAAAGATGCCTAGGCTGTAACAATGGGAAAGTGGCCCTCTCAGGTATACTGAACATTAACTTTAAAAAGTGGACTTGATTGACACCATTTACACTCATTGAGTAACTGAGATGATGTTCTGTCAACCAGGCGTCCACCAATGGACCAGGCAGACACAATCTGCAATGGGATTGTGCAAACTCCCAGACAGAGGTCTCATGAGAAACGAGCCACTGTACTGCACTAAGTAGAGCGTAATCCAATCTGTGAGCCGCACGTCTCCCTCCTACACCTCCCAAATGGGATTTAAATGGGAGCTTACAAGGGAGCTCTTTGCTAATGAAAGGGGGAATTAACAATTCTTCCTCAATGCTCCATTGATTTCCCCCCACTGTTCAGAGCTAGTATCCTTTATGGAAACAAGTGCTTTATTTCCTTAGAACTGGTAGTGGCAAAAGACGGAGCCACTATTTCTGGTGGCTGGCAGGGGAAGGAGAATCTATGCCTGGGGACATCTGGCTAAACAGCATCAGCAAAGCAAAAGAATCTCTGGGAAAGGGGGGGATGTTGAATATATAATCTCCACATGGTAAGCCAGTGGCTGGGAATGTATTGTCCCTACATGCCCTTCCTGCGAAGATTAATAGCTGCCTTCAAAACAGCTGCTGGTATTAGTGATGAAAGATTGGGTTGCTCACTGGTAGAGTTCTGGTGCTCTAACCTGAGATGGGGTAGTGGTGGCTTTCCAAATGTTGTGAGACTGCAAGCTCCCATCGTGATTGATGCTTGGTCATGCTGACTAGGACTGATGGGAGTTGGAATCATTGAATTGGAAGGGACCACAAGGGTCAACTAGTCCAACCAGTGGCGGAGCTCCATGCTCTGGCACCAGGGGCAGAAAGTAGGCAGGGGTGTGGCTGGCGCGCATCCCGGGGAGCATGGCGCGCATCCTGGGGGTGTGATGTGCCGCCTGTGGGGGCATGGCATCCAGCGCAGGGCAGGTGCAGCCGCAATGGCACCCCACTGGGATCGTGGTGCGGGGGCGGTGCACTCCCCCTCCCCCTCTTCCTCCGCCAGTGAGTCCAGCCCCTGCAATGCAGCAATCTTTTGCCAGTATTGTCTAAATTGGATGGTAGCAGCTCTCTAGGGTTTCAGGCAGGAAGCTCTCCCAACCCTACCTGGAGATGCTGGCGATTGAGCCTGGGACATTCTGTTGGCAAGGCAGGTGCTGTGCCACTGAGCTACGGCCCTTCCCCAAATTCACCTCTCCACAGCTCTGTAGCAATTTGTGATTAAATAATAATAATCATGAAAATTATTCAGTATTTTGTCAACACATTTTTGTACACATTCTTGGCAAATGTACACATACTTGCAAACAACTGTCCCGAGACCTCCAGGTATAGGGCGGTTTAGAAATTCAATAATAAATAATAAATAAATAAACAACCTCTGCTGATACAATGCATTTTAATCTTATTTTCAGTGGTATATTCATTTGTTTGCACATTTCCCTGTAAATTTAATGCATTTTTGTGAACATTGGTTGCAGAACTGCATCCCAGCATTTACATAAGAGATGGCTGTGTTTCTTGTATTGTTTCAGAAAGTGCAGAGTTCATAGATTTAGCTTGGAATGTGAACTGAATCATATTTCTCCCCCATTCCTTATGGAGACACAGGCATTTTGCCAAAAATGGCATCCCTCTGTTGAGTTCTCAGTGGGGCTCCCCTGTAATGCGTGTCCTCTCTCGACTTCATGTGATAAGAGTGTATGTTTTGCCCCATTCTGTTCCACTGGGTGGTGAAGATGGGGAAATTCGTCCTGCTACACTGCAAAAATGCTCATGCACATTGGGGGGGGGTGCACTAGCTACAGAGGTACAGTTTGCTGGCAGCTGTCCCATGTAGTCTGCAGTGTGTGGTCCCTTCTACTTTCTCCTGGTCCTTTTGGCCACTCAGAGATGACACCAGACTGCAGGCCTCTTAGTCTCCTGTCTTTCTCTACCCCGCTCTGTTTCTGGAGGTGGTGGCAGTAGCAGCTTTCTCTCCATGGGAAATCTGGTAGGGTCAGTTTGCACTGCTGAATTTCTTCCTGCCGTTATGTGCCCTGGTACATGTCGGTGAAGAGAGAGGTTAATGTGTACCAGACTGTGTGTGCGCAGAGAGCCAGAAGCTATCTCCAGGCTCACTCCCACCCCAGCAGCTGTGCTCAGAGAAATGGCTGCCAGCTCACAGCGGGTGCAGGGAAGTGCATTACTAATCTTTCAATGTGTTAGTTGCCTTGCATCTGGTGAAATTAAGCCGCATGAGGCAGCCCCAAGCCCTAATACCCATGCAAGGCTTTTGCTCTTCTCCCACCCCCATGTATCCTCCACTTGATTCTTTACTCAACATAGTTACAATTTTTTAAAAAAAAAAAAAGAACGCTCAGTTGCTGCTAACATTATTCACATGTGTTCATTCCTCTATGTGACTGAAGTCCCACAGAGCCAGCTGTTCACTACCATCCTAAAGAGTTATTTCAAATGCAATGCCAGGGTGTGACCCTCGAGATGCTGTTAAGCCTCCAACTTCCAACAGCTCTAGCCTTTATAGCCAACAGTTAGGGATGATGGGTGTTGTAGTCCAGCAACCTGAGAAGAGCTACTGATTTCCCATCCCTGCGCTACCCAGAGGGAGATCCATGATTGCTGCACTGTTCATGCGCCACAGCCAGTTGAGGTGTTCCTGATGAGTGGGACCTATGAAGCCTTTGTCATATTTATATTTTTAGGTATGTGCTTAATGCTTTTGCTTCTTTTGTGTGTGCACCAACAGATGTGATGGATGAAGTGGCTCTAACTCAGTCCTGTGTCACATGCACGCCTATGGAAAGGACCATTTCCCTTCTACTTGAGTTTTTGGGGTTTAGAAAGGTGCATCTTCCCCAAGCAAGCTGCTAAGTCTGGAGAGGGAAAACCTGTGTTGTTCCAGATGTTTGCGGACTCCAACTCTGATCATCCCCACCCAGCCTGGCTAATGTCCAGGGACAGGAATATGTGAAGATGCCTGAGACTGAGTCAGACTATCTAGCTCTCGGGATATTCCACGCTAACAGAGAGCAGCTCTCCAAGGTTTCAGGCAGGGTTCTCTCCCAACCCTCACCGATCAGGGTAGAATTATTGTTCAGTAAAAAAAAAGAGGCTGGATAGATGGTTTATTGAGACAAGGTGAAAACCCTCCAGCTTTTAAATGGTGAGGCACAATGAGCCCAATGTGTAGAGCTGGAGAGAAAATAAAACATGCTAGAATGTGGCAAAAGTGGTCTGAAAACAGCATCCTCTGCTCTCAAAACAATTGCCTGATAATGCAGCGAATTGTCATTCAAACCACTTCCACCATCATTTAGAATGTGGGTGGGTAGCCTGTGGTCCTCCAGCTGTTGTTGGACTTGAACTTCCATCAGATACAGCCAGCATGCCTAGTGGTCAGAGATGAGGGGAGAAGGAACAACACCTAGAAGACACCACATTGGCTTCCTCTGCTTTAGAATGTCTTCTGGTTTCCACCCAAAGAGAATTTGCTAGCACTGTGAAGGGGGTGGAGGAGAAGGCAAATTACCAAAGAGGAGAAGTGGTTGTCATAATTTTAAAAAAGGATAAATACCTTTCAGGGGTCGTTTAAGCTTAATTGACCCTGCTTATAGGAAGAGCTGTTTGGCCTGTGAATTTACTACCCAGCTTTGAAATTCACTTTGTATTAAGTAAAATGGGGCATTCAGATAGTGGTTGTTGTTATTTTTTCCAAAGGAAAGCTGCTGAGGAAAGCAGACAAACAGTAACAGAGAAGGAGAGGTCTCAGCAGGAGCTTGGGAGGGCGTGGGGGCAGCACTTGATGCCTCAATCCATCACCTGGACTGGCGTCAGCGATTTTCTTTCTTTCTTTCTGTTGCTCCTGAGACTGGAGCTGGCAGCTCCATCTAATAACCAGGTTACAGATAACACAAGACCCTGTGTGGTGTGTGCTTCATGTAATAATGGAGCTCACAGCCAAGCAGAGTTAGAGGAGGAGGAGGAAAGCTGCTAGGCTATGCATTTTTGCTGCGACCCACTGCAAAATAATTCCCTCCCTACCCCTTAAGCTTTCAGCCTTTGACATATATATCTTCAGTGAACTTACGAGATCTTCTTCACACTGCGTGGTTACATAAGAGCCTAAGAAGAGCCTGCTGGATCAGGCCCATGGTCCACCTAATCCAGCTTCCCAGTCTCACATTGGTCAACCAGATGTCCCATGGGGAAACCTGCAAGCAGGACCTGAGGTCAACAGCACTTGTGATTCCCAGCAATTGGTATGCAGAGGCATACTGTCTCCAGCAGAGAGAGAAAAACAGAGTGATCTTGGCTAGCAGTTACTTTTAAAGCCATCCATCCATGGTGGCCATCATTTGGTAGCAACAGGTTTCCTGCTGAGATGTAAACTTTTTAAATCTCCCAAAGTAATGGGAGATAAAGCAGCCATGCTTCTTTTGGGAACAGGTCATAGCTGGGTGGTACACCCAGATGTCCCATGTCTGCATGCCAGATGTCCCATGCCCAATCTCCAGAATCTCCTGTTAAGAATCTTGAATAGAGTCTCATGTCACACAAGTGGCAAAGACAAGAGAGCTCCTGGAGATCAAAGGCTGTACTGGGTTAAATATGTTATTCCATCCTTCCCCTTACATTCCCAGCACCTGCCCCTCTCCCTCAACCTGAGGGTGTGCTTGGAATGTGAGAGAGGCAAGTGGATGATGGGAGAGGGGGTGGCATGTGAAGAAGATTCAGGGTTGATTTGTTACCTGCTGCAGTTGCAGAGGAGTTCGGGTGGTAACACTATAGACAGGGAGCTATAAGAGGGACAGAGGGACCTCGACGCTGCAGTTGTTGCAGTTCCAGATGAAGTACACAATGCCAGAGTCAGTGATGTGCTGTGGGAATGGTTTCTGTTTATGCAGTTTGCTGATGTGGACAAGGTGCTGGTGGCAATCCCTCTGTCCTGCCTGGCTAATTAAATCTAGCAGAGGGTTGGGTCCAGAGTGTGACCAACACTTCAGTGTGCAAGGGGGTGGTTCCTGCTACATTGAAATGGGTGTTGGTGTGACCACTTCTAAAGAAATCAGCCCTGGGTTAGAATAACTACAGTATTGACCAGTTGCAAATACCCACTTTTGGAGGAAGCTGATGGAGAGAGTTTTGGTGGGGCAGCTGCAAGCAATCTTAGATGGCATTGATTATTGATATCTATTCCAATCTGGGTTCCCATCAGAGGAGGAGATCGGGAGTATCCAAATCTTTGTTTAAACTAGCTGCAGTTCATAACCTCTGAATTTAAGAGGTGTGGTTACTTTAATTTATGGTTTATTAGAACATGTCAGGATCAGAAAGCATTGTCTCCTTGGGATTTGATTCAATAAATGGCTTAAGTGACAGTTTGTCCTTGTTAGATGTAATGGCAAAGCACTGTTAGGTTGAAACCTGGAAGTGGATGCTTCTGACCTCACCCTCTTGACACATTCCAGAGGCTTGGGGGGGGCTGCTTCACCTCAAGTTTGCTCATATTGCTAAGCTATGTTTCTATCACACTCTGAGGTGAACAAGAAGGGGAGTAGCTGGAGGGGGAGTATGGTGCACCCCTTAAAGCAAGAGTGTTATACTAATGTATGGTGGTAATATACAGGAACCTAAGTTGGCTGAATGATTCCCATGTGCAAATCATAGCTCTTGGAAATATATGTACTATTGCAGCCCTCATCTGTCTCAAGAGTATCTGGCTTTCCTCGAAAACCCCTTGTGTTTCCATGTCGCTGTCAAATCATGTTACAGCCTCCAGTCACATCCCTTGCTGTAAAGAGAGATGGCAGAAAAGAGCCTCATGGGACAGATCACCCTGGAACATGTCATTTGTCATGTGGGTCACGGTCTGTTTGGATTTTGCTTTTTACCCCCCCCCCCATTTCCCTCTTTTGCCAACAGCACAGTTAAGTAAAAATGACACTGGGTGTATTATTAGAGCCTTTCTGCTTTGTATTGATCAGGCCTCACTGGCGGTCTAGGGTCATAGTCTGGGCAGCCGTGCTCTGTTAAAGAGGGGGTGGTTGGAAAGGGTCCAAACCAGTGAGGAAAGATGCTTTAGATCTAATGCAGAAAGGTTGAAAAGGCTGGTGGGTCTGCCCTGCCCACAGAAGCAAAGGGAATTGCAGGATATGTGAGAGGCATTCCAAATGTGAGTCAGAACCGTGCGGTTTTGCTCCATCCCCTTTACCCTATTCCATTCATTGGTTGGCATTCCCATCCCATGAGTGTGTGTAAGGATCTGCTGCAGTGGCACCACCATGTGCACCAGAACAAGCTGGTTAAGCACCCTTCCTGTCTACTTGCCATCCACCTGGCTAAAGGGTCTGCAACCTGGTACTCTCCGGTGATGTCCCATGCTAGTCATACTCAGAACAGACCCACCCATTAAGGTCTTTGGGATAAAAGTACTTCGATGCAACAGCAAGGGGGGCATGTCTGCCTCCAGTGGAGGGTGAGGTAGGAAAGATGGCAGAGGCCCTAAAGCTGCCAGAGGGCCCAGTGAAAAGGTCTGTAGAGTAGATTGGACACAAAAGCACCCTCTCACATAAAGACATCACACAATCCAGGCGAACCACAGGCCTGGGGGCCAGATGTGTTTTTGCCTGGCTGGAATGTGTCCCTGAATTATGGTCTTGCCTTTTGCTTGTTTGGATGGAGGATGGCGAGGGATGTGCTCAGAAACTAGCCTACTGTACAAAGGTAGAATTTCCATTTGTTGCTCCACCCATTTGGTCAGGGTGGGTGTCTGGGTCAGGTCAGCAATAACTCACAAGATGTCAGTGTGGTTAACTCTTCATTCAAAGAATGAAGTATGAGTATGGGAACTCTTCCCAGCAGCTCTTGCCCCAATGAGGCAGTTGTGAGGAATGAAGGTCCCTGTCTTCCCAGAGTTCCTTAAGTCTTCTCCTCCCCTGGATCCTTCCCCAGCAGCCTGAGGCTCCTTCACCTTGTTTCTCTATGCTCTGCACTCTTCATTCCTCTCTGTGTTCTAGGAGACATGGGGGGGTGGGATAACTGGTCACAGAAGGAGGAGGAGATCCCTGGCTTCCTCAGCAGCCTGTCTCATCTCTGCCTCTAGTGGCCCCTCATCTCCAGCCTCTGTTTCTGCCTCTGGACTGCTCTCTGCCACAGCCTCTTCCTTCTCACTAAATCCTGTTGCCTCTTCAGTTTCTGACACCTCCTCCTCCCAGTCTGCCCCATCTTCTCCCTCTGACCAGGTATCATCGTACCATCACCAGTCCCCTGGCTCTGAACCTTCTTCCCCGTGGGGTTCCCTTGGGGGTTCCCCAACTGGTACCTCCCACCACTCCTTTGCATCCTATCAGTCCATGTCAAATGCCACCTGAATATTAATTTATGAGAAGTCTTTTTAAGTTTATGCAGAACAGACTTTAGTTATGCCACCAGCTGGAAAGGTGGTGTGTTTTCAAAAACGTTTTGTTCATGTGACTTGACTTGCTTGTTTGAGCCATCTGATTGTGCTTGCAGCTTGAATAGGTAGGCTTCCATTTGTGGGTAAAGGGAGAGCGGCACTGATGATGTCTTGCCAGGCACCCATCACAAGCCTGAAGGAAATTCTGAAGGAGTGCTTGATAGACTCTTCCAGACAAACAGAGGCACAAACTGAACCTACAGCAACTGTCTTTTATATGTGCTTATCAAATTCACTCCTCACCTTTGACATGCTCTGAATATACACCTGAGAGAGTTTCTCTTCCCAACCTTTCCAGCATCTGCCCTATGGCAGATCCCTTTTTTCCCATCTCACAGATGAGGAACTGAGACCTTATTTTCCCATGGACTCTCCCAAGTTGGATTTGACCCCAGGTAGCCTTGGGGCCTCACTAGAGGCAGACATAGAGGTGACATGTGATTTGTGACTACTGCCGCTGAAAATGGCAGCCAGACATTTGAGTTATTAATTTATTGCTATTATTTTTAATTGCATTTATATCCCACCTTTTCCTGCAAGGAGCGCAAGGTGGCATACATTTAATTCCCACAACAACCCTGTGAGGGAGGTTGGGCTGAAAGGCAGTGAGCTTTGTGGCTGAGTGGGGATTTGAACCCTGGTCTTCCAGGTCCTAGCCTGGCACTCTAACCACTACACCACATCAGCTCTCATGTTCTCTCACCTCCTGCTTTTCTCTTCAGCTGGTTTTCTCTGTGGGGTTGCTCTGTCCTTGCCAAACAATGATGTGGAGCAAGGATAGGGAATTATAGGTCGGCTGACTTTGCTGCCTCTGAACCTAGAAGGGTACATGCTGGCCATTGAGGTTTGCAGCCCATGGACAGACTTTTTCCTATGCATTTGTCCAACCCGCTCCTTTGAAGCCCTTCTCAGCCCATGGCAATCACCCCCTATTGTACTAACAGGTGCCATAAATGAGTGGCTAACACCTAGCATTTTCTTCCAGGCTGAGCAAGGAGTGCTTTCCTCCTGAGGCCATCCAATGGGTTAATGTCGGAGCCTGGGACTTGAACCTACCTCTGCTGAGGGATCCATATACATTACAGCACAGCGGGGGCAAAGTGATGTTTTTTATTGTTTTCTGAAATCCGATTTCATAACATGGTTAGTTCCACGTTACAGAAGCAACCGAGCCTGCAACCCTCTGGTAAATAAGAATAATAGCAATTATATCATGTCCAATCTTCTTCCTTTACGAGTCCCCCTTTAGGGCTTTTTCAGTCCACCAGGTTCCAGTCGCTTTTCAGTTCTGCAAACATGTGCACTGCAGCCAGAAATCAAATGGGAGAGAGAGAGAGAGAGAGAGAGAGAGAGAGAGAGAGAGAGAGAGAGAGAGAGAGATATTACTATTTCCCAGCTGCCTTCCAGAGGCCCTGAAGCCCACTGTGCACATCCATACATCAGGAAAATGACCTTTTGGTATTATTTTTTCCTCCATTTCCCTACTGCTGGAGAGGTTGGGGTGGGCAGAGGGGAAGTAATGCGTTCTCTCTCTATGTCTCTTCCTCTCTCTATTTCCAGTTGACTTCACTCAGAGCTGTGGAGCATCTCTGCCTGGGGGAGGAGGGAGGGGGCATAACAACCGAAAGAACCAGACTGATTTCCACCTTCTTTGTTAAACAGAGGAAACATTACTGAGGGAAAGTGGCCTATTTTCAGGGGAAGTGGATTAAATTACCCTATGAAACATGAGATCGGAGGAGGAAGAGGGGCCAGGCTTGCAATGTCACTGTGTGTGTGTTGATGTGCACATATTTTTACACACACACACACACACACACACACTTGTGGCAATGGAGTCTCTGCCTCAGACTGGCTAGCCTGGTGTGATGTCACAGAATGTCCAAAACATTCCAAGGGTTCAGGGGAGGAAGCAGCTGTCCAGTGGAAAGGCTGCTGTTCAGCTCTTCAGAGGGAAGATAAGGTTGGTGGCCCCAGGCCTAGAAAGGATTGTGTGTGGCAGACTGAGGGTAGCAAAGTGAGTGGGAAGAGCTCCTGAGAGGTCAGTAGAGTGATGTACAGGAACTTAAGAGGAAGAATAGGTGCGAGAAGAGGAGGACACTGAGCCATGGGGCAGGAAGGGCTCCTGAGAAAGTGTTTGGTGGACAACCTCAGAGGCCTCAAGGGCAGGAGATGCTGTATGATTTTAGTCTGGCCACAAGCTGGGGGCCAATTTAGGGGAGCACTGGGCACCAGTGGCGTAGCGTGGGTTGTCAGCACCCGGGGCAAGGCAAGTAATTTGTGCCCCCTAACCCGTGGATTTGCGCCCCCTAACCGGATTTGCGCCCCCTAACCCTAACCCCCAGATGTTGAGCCCAGTGCAGCCAGCCCCCCCTGCACCCCCCACGCTACGCCACTGCTGGGCACTGAGCCTTGGAGGCACCACAGGGGATGCCGCAACTTCGATTTAGAAATAGAGTGCAGGAGGCAGGGGTGCCAAATTTTGGCATCACACAGGGCGCTGCTGTAATTTGAGATGCCAAGGTCCACCATTGCTAGTGGAAGTGTGGCAGAATAGACAGAGTCTGAATATACTACAGTGATAGGAAGGGGCAGATTCAAGGAGTCTGTTCTGTGTTTCCCAATTTGAACTGTGACTCTGGTAGCACCTTTTCAAATAAACGGATATTCTAGGGACTTCAACTTCTGTATGTTACACCACTATAAGTGCTGTTATACCGAGTCACACTGGTCTGCCTAGCCAGTGGTGGGCAACCTCCAGGCCCTGGCCTAATTGCAGATGCTAGGGGCCCACTCTTGTTCTCTGGGCTACCTTTCTGGGATTGCTGCCTCTTCTTTCTTTCTTTCTTTCTTTCTTTCTTTCTTTCTTTCTTTCTTTCTTTCTTTCTCTCTCTCTCTCTCTCTCTCTCTCTCTCTCTCACACACACACACACACACACACACACACAGAGAGAGAGAGAGAGAGAGAGAGAGAGAGAGAGAGAGAGATCCTCCACATGTCTCTTATATATTATACATTCATAACAATATCAAGTGGATATACATGATCCCACTTTCAATACTGTGCATGTTTTAGGGCCCATGTACTGCTGCATTCTCCTGCCAACCTAGCAGTTTGAAAGCATGTCAAAGTGCAAGTAGATAAATAGGTACCGCTCCGGCAGGAAGGTAAACGGCGTTTCTGTGCACTGCTCTGGTTTGCCAGAAGCGGCTTAGTCATGCTGGCCACATAACCCGGAAGCTGTACGCCGGCTCCCTCGGCCAATAAGGCGAGATGAGCGCTGCAACCCCAGAGTCGGTCACGACTGGACCTAATGGTCAGGGGTCCCTTTACCTTTTTTACTGCTGCATTGCCATTCAGTGCATGTCGTGTAGCTTCCTGCTGAAATCCTATAACTTTCCATACCATGACCATTCCAGGGTGGTTGTTCTCCTGCTTCTGTTGCACTGTAGCACAGGAGTGCCCATCCAGGAAGCAATTATGTGGTGACATTGGGGAAGCATCACAGAACAACTAATAAGGCAGAATCATATTGAGCAGCCCACTATAAATCCACCACCAATGCAGTCTAACTGCGTCAATGACATAATGCAGCAGGCACCTCCCCGAAACCCAACAATCTAGAGGAACCTGGAGAGAATGCAAGAGGGCGCTGTGCGACCCTGCAGTCCTACAAATCCCATCCACTTGTGGCTCTGGCCCCTCCCACTGCTGGCATGCAGCCCCCCCAAAATGGCTTGTTGAGGGAAGGTGATGCTCAGGAGTTCCCCACCCCAATCCAGGCTGATTATGACAACTCTGTCTGGTAGCAGCTTTCCAGTGTTCTGACCCAAGGGCTTCCCAGTTTTGCTGCCTTGATTCCTTATCTGAACCAGCAGCCTTATTCATGCAAAGCATATCCTTTATCCCTGAGCCCTCCCTTCTTGGGATGTTGCCCCAGAACAGCTGACAGTAAGCTGTGCAAAGCAGAGCGTTGACTCCCAATGGGCCTATGATGCAAATTTAAATGGCAGGGAAGGGTGTGCAGAATGGCTAGTGGCTCACTCAGTCTTCATAATGGGAGAGGAACGTGTCGCTTCTGTTTAGGTCTTGATTTATGCAATTGGATCTGTGTATGGACTCCTGCTCTGCTTCCTCGTGTTCCATATGTCCACTAGAAGTGAATTTATTGAGAAGGAGAACTTTGAAGCTTCTTATGCAATATTCAGGTGGACTGAAATTCTCTCCCAGAGTATTTAGGGTGGGGTTTTTTGTTTTGTTCTTTGTATTTTCTTTGTTGGTTTGTTCTTCATAGCTCATGCAGCAAACATGGGGCTTTAGTGAGAATTACAAGGAAAAAATAAGGTATCTCCCTACCCCAATGAGCTTACGGTATAAAATGTTGACAGTCAGCGGGGGGCGGGGGGCAAAGGATTAGGCAAGCATATAACAGAAAGAAGAGGGGAATGGAAGAGGCAAGGGTAACAAGGCATGAATGAAGAAGTATAGATAAGGCCATGTGCCAGTCGGGGGATGGGAATCTCTCTGTAGAAACTGTGTGCCAAGAAAATCCAAGTTTTGCAACAAATATATTTGCAGGATGAGAACTTAGGAAGCAACATCTCATCCAGTAGTGTCTGCTCTGCGTCCCAGGCAGATAGGGATTTTCTCCACTCCTTGCTCCCTGGTCTATCTGCCACCTACATCAGGGGCAGGGTGTACAACAGGGTGCTCTCCGGATGTTACTGAACTGCAGCTCCCTTCATCCCTGGCCACTGGCTGTGCTGATGGAGAGTGGAGTCCAACCACATCTAGAGGGCCACAAGTTTCCCACGCCCCTGGAGATGCCTCCTGCCTGCAGAATATGTGCTTTCCCACTGAGCTGCAGCCTCTTCCATCTGATACAGCTGCGACAAGGAAGCTGGTGCTGATGGCACTGGGGGTTGGAAGTGGTATATCCATTTTCTAAGGAGCATGTAAGTGCTACTGCAGCTGGGGACAGGGAGAGATGGGCAAGTCCTTTCTCCTGGCGAGAGGAGCTCTTTTTCGCCACTTAGCAGCTAAGCAGGGCTTCTTTGCAATTGCCTCACTGTCTCCTGCTCTCACTCACAAGCCGGTAAGGGAGACAGAATGGGCTTTCTGAGCTGGCTGCACACAGCCTTGTTCACAAACCACCCACAAGAGTCTAACAGCAGCTGACAAGTGACTGTGGGTCATGGATACAGTTTGGCAGAAGCAGCAAGAGTACAGTAGTGACGGCAAAACAAATGGGTGATGTGGTTCTACATTGAAGAAGTGTGTTAAGGCCTCTGCTGGAGCCCCCCTCTGCATCTCTCCAGGTGGCTGCTTTGCAATAGGGGGGGAAATGAGCTTAGGTAGGAGGAAGTTTAATCTGTAGTAGTTAAGTAGATTTGAGTGAGTGAGTAAGTGAGTGAGGAGATCTGTGGTTCAAATCTCATGTTCACCATAATCTCACTGTGTAGCAATAAATAAAATATCCCTCTCTCCCCTCCATCTACATTATGGGGGCAATCTTGACCTAACTTTCAGGGTTGTTGTAAGGATTCCAGATAAATTTGCTTTAAGTGTTTTGAACACTGGAAATGTGCAATATAAATGCCTGTTCATTTTTTTAAAAGACGGTGTATGTATATGTGAACTAACAGCATCCCTGTGTAGATTTAATGCTAAGCTTGTATCTTGGGAAGTACACCTTTTAAAATGGCAGGTGCCATCCAACATGCAAGCCTAGAATATCTATTTTGGGTGGTACAGACTGCAGGCTTTTGTGTTTACTTGCCTCTGCCTGTAGCACATACCACAGGGCAGAACTACTGCCATGAGTTGAAGGCTAGAGGAATCTGTTATGCACTGCATACACATCCAGCTTCTTCAGAAATGTCTGCAGTCCTGAAACTGGCATGAGTCCAGCTGAGATGCTTCAGCAAACACTTATTGGCTGTGTCGGTATGATCTCCACAGATCAATCAACCCTCAGAATCCTAGGCTAGTTGCATATGGTAATAGTTAAGACAGAGTGTATTCTACTGGTTCATTTCAAGCAGGGGGATCTAGTAACCATTTAACAGTCAGCGTGGAAGGAAAGGAGAGTTCTTGTATCTGTGAATGAGGAGCTGTCCTCCCTGGCTATAGTCTTGGTAGACTAACATTTCTGCTTTGATTGCAGGTTATTGGCTGCTGTTAATTACCCCTTCCCCATTCTCCTTCATAAGTTATTTTGTTGAATGCGTTAAGCATCCTGGGCAGGGTTGTGCAAGCACATAATTTGGCAATGTGAACTGAATTCAGCATCTCTAGAATCATTGTTTTTATATTGTAAAAAAACCCAGACACAAGTTGTTGGAAATACATGTAAACAATTTTTGATGGGATTGCTCAAGCTAGAGAGGAGGCTAGGTGAAATTTCCAATGGTCAGAAGGCAGCACTGCTGCCCCATTTTTAAATCCTTACTTTTCGCAGTGACTAAATAGGAAAGCACATTCAAATATGTGAGAGTTGCATAGCATATGCAGGTAGTAGAAACAACTGGTGCTGATTTCCGTTACACTCAGTGCTGACTCTTTTATGCAACACACACACATACATTGATGCTGTTTCCCCTCATCGTCATCTGCTATCTGTTGCACTGAGAACAACGCTGAGCCAAGGGAGCCGATTCTGCTGGACAGTGAACCGCAATGGCATTGTTTGGCAAGCCTGCTTAATCTCCACTGTGGGATCCTCCAGCTCATCAATCAAAGTGGAATTGGTGTAATACATCAGTAGATAATAGAAAGGACAGTGCAGTGTTCTTTAAAAACCTAGGAGTGACAGACAGTAAGCTGTCATTCCTGACATATGTATTTGATGACTGTGCATGATATTAATTTTATCTGTCATAGCAATAAATGAATGATACTGCTCAGGGCATCAGATCTGTATTTCTTAAGTGATCATTATTATGAGATATTGTTTTTCCAGGCAGATAAGCTATCTTTAGAGTTAAGGATGTCTGGTGCATAGATTTATGCATGTTGGCTCTGATACATCTATGCGCGGGCAGGCAGGCAAGCAGATACACATCGATACCAATAAAAAACAACTTCCCATCCAATTCTCATTTGACAGGGGTCATCATAACTGCATCAAGAGGAGAAAGGAAAGAAAAGGAGAAAGGAACTTGGCAAGGCTGCTTTGTCTGTGTGTTGGCAGGAAATTGCTTGCAAAGGGAATTCATTGGCTTGAGCAGTATTAAGATCAGAACGGCCCATCAAGAGCATCCAGTGTGACAATTCAGCTGGAAAGGGCATTGAATTCTGACCAAGTCTTACTGAGGAACCTTCTTAGAACTTTAAAATGGTGGTAAAGGCCTTGGGGGAGGGGGAATGTTCCAGGAGACTTTCCCCCCATGGTGTCCCAGATCATACCTCCGGACCCCCAATTAGCTCAGATCTGTTTGTTTGTTTGTTTGTTTGTTTGTTTTTACTGTGGACCTCCAACAAGTGCCCCACAAGACACTTATTATATTCCTTTCAGCAGCTGTTAAACTGGAAATATCCACCATTAGAGCCATATATTCTTTTTTCTCCAGACTTTGAGCTACCATTTTGGTCTTACCATCTCCATAAGCATTGATTTTTAATAATGGGAGACTTCCTGGTGTTTTGTCAGAATCAGCACCCTTCCCATTTATTATACTAGACAGTTTGTGTACATGGATGTCTCAAGTGTCACCTACCAATTTGCCTTACATGTGAGAATTTGTTTATGGGTTATTTATCCCTAATGTTTGCATTTATACCTGTGTGTTTTTATACTCCTTTTGAAATGAAATAAAAATAGTTTTCAAAAAAATAATATTGCATGGTATTGACTGCATGGTATTGACTTCTCTTAGTGACTGGTTCTCAGAGTGGGAGGTGGGCCATGAGCTCTTCTGGAGTGTTGATTGGCAGAAAAAATACTAACCCATTTGAAATTGGTACAAGCAATGAAATAGGCATAATACAATGTGTGCCTACTTTTGGGGGGAGGAAGTCCCTAGAGCAGTATATCCTTCACTAAAAATAAATTCTGCACTGAGAGAGGCAGTATTATATAGCCTGCGTAACTTGTGCAAATTAACAGTGAAATTCTATGGATGTGTGCTTTGAAAAAGTGACTCCTTCTGTATTCCCAAGAAAGTGAGCATGGGATTGCAGGCTCAGATGATCTTCCTTTCCTCTTCATGGGGAGAGGGGCATGGTGCAATGAAGGACATCCGAGCCACACCATCTGACTGCTGGCACTCCTACGTGACTCCCAATATGCCTTCTGTAGTTTCATAAGGTCTATTTCACATGCTTTCATAGAGACCTACCAGGTCAGACTTTTTATCCCATCTAGCCTAATAGTTCCCCAGTGTCTTTGGTAGGTCTTTCCCACCACCTGTTACCCGAACTTTCTGGATGGATATGCTGGCGATTGGACCTGGGATGTTATGCGAGCAAAGCATTTCTTTGACCATGGGATTGTTGCCCCCTGTGTCCAATTCTGGGCACCACAATTTAATAAGGATGTTGACAAGCTGGAACATGTGCAGAGGAGGGTAACCAAGATGACCAAGTGTCTGGGAACCAAGACTTATGAGGAGCGCTTGACAGAGCTGGGTATGTTTAGCTTAGAAAAGCCTTATGAGGAACAGTTGAAGGAGCTCGGTATGTTTACGCTGGACAGGAGGACACTGACAGGAGATACGATAGCCATCTTCAAATATCTCAAGGGCTGTCACATGGAAGGAGGAATAAGCTTGCTTTCTCCTGTTCTGGAGGGTAGGACTCAAAACAATGGCTTCAAGTTACAAGAAAGAAGACTCCTACTAAACATCAGGAAGTAAGAGCTGTTTGGCAGTGGAACAGTCTCCCTTGGTAGGTTTTAGATTCTCGTTCCTTGGAGGTTTTTAAGCATAGGTTGAGTGGCCATCTGTCATGGATGCTTTAGCTGAGATTCCTGCTTTGCAGAGGGTCAGATTAGATAACCCTTGGGGTCCCTTCCAATTCTACAATTCTATGATAACTCCCAATATCCCTTGGCTGGGGCTGATGGGAGTTATGTTCATGTGGAAAATAAACATTTTTTCCCAAAAAAAATTATTCATTTTATAACACAAATAAAAAACATAAACAGAAAAGACAAACAATACGAACAAATTCTTGTCATATCTTTATTTTTCTAAACATTGTTAGTTGGCTTCCTCAAGTCTGATATTCATTTTACTTCATCTTTAGCAGCTTACATATATCATAATTTCTAACCATCTTTTTAAAAATCATACTTAAAATAACTTCACATTTTATCACTTACAAATAATACTATTTTAAAATACCCTATCTTCTACTTCGAACCCTACAGCCTATATCCACTTCCAAAGCTATTCTAAGGTTTAAATATTAACATATTTTTTCAAATATTTCTTAAACTTCTTCCAGTCTTCTTCCACCGTCTCTTTTCTCTGGTCTCGGAGTCTCCCGGTCAGTTTGGCAAGTTCTATATAGTCCATCATCTTCATCTGCCATTCTTCGACAGTTGGTAAATCTTGTTTCTTCCAATTCTTCGCTAACAATATTCTCACAGCTGTTGTGGCATACAGAAAAAAGTAACATCCTTTTTGGGGATTTCATCCCCCACTATACCAAGTAAAAAGGCTACTGGTTTTTTACTAAATGTGTTTTTCAACACTTTTTTCAATTCATTACAAATCCTTTCTCAGAAGTCTTGTACCTTGGAGAACGTCCACCACATGTGGTAAACGGTTCCTTCTTTTTCTCTACATTTCCAGCATTTATTATCATGAGTATGATACATTTTTGCTAACTTCACTGGTGTTAAATACCATCTGTACATCATTTTCATCAATTTTTCTCTTAATACATTACAAGCTGTAAATTTGATTCCCTTTTTCCACAATTTCTGGAATGAACATAATATTTTATGGGTAAAAGTCCTGGAATCAGCATAATATTTTTCCTGCATTTCATTCACTTTCAGCTTTGTATTCTTGTTATAAAAATGTGCACCTAGGCATTCTGTTGCTGCACCCATAACTGGGGTGCCATTTAGTGCCTAGCCTTCATATCTCAGTTTTTAACACTGGTTCTGAGGATGGGTATTCCATCCTCTAGCAGCCAGCTAAGTTTCTATACTGGGCAGGGAGGAGGGATAGAGTACTCTAGCCCACTCACTCACCTGCATGCAAATCCTTATTGCACATGGTGGCTACCAGGCAAATGCTTAAATATCACACTGTGTCTTGTGGTTTGCAAAGCTGAGTAAATAGGCATGTTCAAAGCACTTGGCACATAGGTTTCCCCATTCTGCTTTTAGGGGTTGACAGCTCTTAACAGCTGTGGAGTGAAAAGGTCCTGAAATGTGGTTCTGTAATTATTCAACTTGCCCAGAATCTCCTGATAAATCTGTTCCTGGGTTTAACCCAACAGGTACAGGTTTATAAGCTTCCAGTGTTAACGATGCAAATACATCACTCAGTCAGAAAAAATGAGAGGCACAAATACAAGATGGGTGACACCTGGCTTGAGAGCAGTACATGTGAAAAAGATCTAGGAGTCTTGGTTGACCACAAACTTGACATGAGCCAACAGTGTGACGTGGCAGCTAAAAAAGCCAATGCAATTCTGGGCTGCATCAATAGGAGTATAGCATCTAGATCAAGGGAAGTAATAGTGCCACTGTATTCTGCTCTGGTCAGACCTCACCTGGAGTACTGTGTCCAGTTCTGGGCACCACAGTTCAAGAGGGACACTGACAAACTGGAACGTGTCCAGAGGAGGGCAACCAAAATGGTCAAAGGCCTGGAAACGATGCCTTATGAGGAACGGCTAAGGGAGTTTAGCCTGGAGAAGAGGAGGTTAAGGGGTGATATGATAGCCATGTTCAAATATATAAAAGGATGTCACATAGAGGAGGGAGAAAGGTTGTTTTCTGCTGCTCCAGAGAAGCGGACACGGAGCAATGGATCCAAACTACAAGAAAGAAGATTCCACCTAAACATTAGGAAGAACTTCCTGACAGTAAGAGCTGTTCGACAGTGGAATTTGCTGCCAAGGAGTGTGGTGAAGTCTCCTTCTTTGGAGGTCTTTAAGCAGAGGCTTGACAACCATATGTCAGGAGTGCTCTGATGGTGTTTCCTGCTTGGCAGGGGGTTGGACTCGGTGGCCCTTGTGGTCTCTTCCAACTCTATGATTCTATGATTCTATGATACTGATGTGCAAAATTCTATCAAGTAATCAACAACCCACATTTTTTTTAAAGGTATCTTATTCCTAATTAGATTCTCACCACCACCACTCTCCTTGTTCCTGCTGCAGGATTAAAAGACTTAATTCAATAATGCTCACTGGCACCCAAGCCCTCTGTTAATGTGCAGTTGAAATGACTTGGCACACTCTGTACCCATTCAGAATGTAAAGTGATCTAGCATGAACTGGAGGGAATTCCCTCACCTAATGATTTTCAGCAGTGTAGATGGAATGACTTCATTCATACAAGGCACCCAACCTTAATATCTCTGCATTCTTAATATGACTTTAATGTGCAGTGGTAACAGGTTTAATAACATCCTTAATTGGGCTTATAGAGTAATCATGGCTCTTTCTGCAGGGCTGAGAATCCATTTAAAGTACAGGTGAACCCAGTGTTCTTTAAAATAAGATTTCCATCCTGAATTAGGGAGTTGTGTGCCCTGAACAAGCACAGCTGCCCAACTAATACATTGGTTTGTTATGCAGATACTTCTAAATTAAATCATAGATATCCACCTTCAAAAGCAAAATTTAAGTGGAACTGACTATTGGCTACCTCTACAGCAGTTTGAAAACACATTTAAATTTCTTATGTAATTCAAACTCATATTTGCCATATAAGGAAAGCAATCTATTATTCCCATTTTATAGATGGGAAGTCAAGGCTGAAGGAGAGCAATTTACTTCATTTTTCTTCCTTTCTGTTGCTCGGTCTCTGCCTTGTCTTTTTCAGTTCACATTTTCTCTGCCTCTGGCTTCTCCCCCCCATTTTGATTCTGTCACTATTGCAGAGCACAACCCGGATGGAAGTGCTGAACACCCAGTGCAGTGGTGGCTGAGCTGAGATCTGAAGGAGCATTGAAATGGAATTGTGGCAGAATATAAAGTTTTATAGATTTCCTACAAATGCAAGTGCCAAATCTATTTGGGGTCTTTATAAGCTATTGAATCTTGTAACATCTCAGATTGATGGGCAAAATCCAGCGGAACTCAAAACCTTTAAGATGTGAGACACCTCCTCCCCCCACAAAAAACTAGGGGCTGCTGCATTGCCTGCCAAACTGCCTACACCCCACCAAACCCACTTGCCGGCCCCATGCCAACCCCCGTTCCCTCATATTCCTTAAACCCCCCATCCTTATGTACCTGTCACCCCCACCTTGTTGCCAAATTGCCAGTCCCCAGGAGTTCAGGACACGACCCAAACCAGCACCTCTTGCCCTGGTGCTGGGGGCTGCGTGGATACGAGGGATGGGGGCTGTGCTGCTGACAGGGGTGGTACCAAAGGCCATGATCTCTTTGGGTTGGGTCTTTGGGGTGTGATTGGACAAGGGCTCAACAGAGAGGTGTTAGGGAGGTGGGGAGGTGTTACTCTGTGAAGCACCTCCCCTCCTTTAAGAAAGAGTGGGGAGAGAGGTGAGCTGCAGGGGGGAGGGAGGTGTGATCTGAAAGGGGCTAAGAGAGTGGGGGGTCAGCTGTGGTTTCAGAGCAGTTGACAAAGGGTTCTGTGGGTAGGTGGAGTTAGTGAGTGGGGTGACCAGGGGCAGCAGCCCCTAGTAATAATCATTAAAAATCTTGCAGAACCACATCCAAGGGCCTGTAAATGAATAGTTATTAGCCACTTGGTTTCAGGATTGACATTGGCTATTTGAGTGGAGATTTGCTTTGTCCTGTCCTGATTTAATTCTGTTTTGAGTGGTTTGAATCTGTTTCATCATTCTTTCCTTGTAGGGCTGCTGCTTTGTTTTGGAATAGTAACCGTTTGCATTTGGGAATAGATGGCAGCCCAGGCTATTACCATATGTAAGCTGTTGTGTGTTCTTCTGGAAGAAGAGCTGGATACAAGTGTAGCCACTAAATAATAAATTGTGATTTTCAGAAGAGCAATTTTGCTATAGGGCACTCTGTTCTGCCATAATACATGTTGTGTCGCCTTGTTCTCAGGCCCACCTCGCTTTCCACTCCCCATTTAATTTAAGATTCATTGTGCAGCTGCATTCAGACTGTATTATCCAGCAGTGTGTCCAATAAATCCCCTTTTCCCTCCAAAGCGAAACATGAAGTTAAAGCCAGTCTCTGCAAAAACAACATCTCGCCCTGGCCTTATAAGAAGAGATCAGGTCGTTTATCTTTGCCTGGCTGTATGCAACGGATGACTCTGCTCTTGGTTTTCATAATTAATAATTACGAATTACCCATGGAAATGCTAAGCACTTCGGTGGAGAAGCACCAGCATATGGGGTGAATAAATCAGTGGGTGAATGTCAAAAAGGTGGAATAGCTCTCTCTCTCACACACACACACACATCCCTCTCGATTTTCCATGCTGAAGGAAACCAACCAAAAGGCAATGCAGCCCAATGGGACTCAGTGGGAACATAATTGGCCCATTCCTGGCTATGAATTTTGCATGGGAAACACAGTAGACATTGTCGGGCTAAATCAGACATGTGCTCCATCTAGCTAGACTTTCTCGCAACAGAGGGTTCTCTGGGAAGGGATGTGACAGACCCAAGGATCCTGTCTAATTCTACAGCAAAATAAAGTCCATGGCCTGGATCCAGCTCTGGTCACGCTTCACTGCAGGAGGTGAGCTGCAGCCACAGTTCAGTGGGAGACTAAAAGAGTCTTGTGTTCCTCATCAACAGTTGGATATGCCTGTAGGGGTCCCTTGCTTGACCAGGGCAAAAAGCTCTACTGATGGATAGGTGGAAGTTCCTTGGAACTTGGAAGCGCTTAATTAAAAAACAAAATAAGTGTTTATAGGACAAGCGCTGGTCATCCAAATTAATTGGGTCCCAATCAGTGACACATTTAAAGACTCAGGGCTCCTCCTGAAGACATAATTGCAGCCTCTGTCCCTCCCAACCTGGGCAGGTCCTTCATCACTGCCATCTCCAGTGCAGGAGGGGGGAGGCATTCTGGTCAGCTTGGGGGTGCGGGTGCAGGGAAGCATCTCAGTCTCATGGCGCTCTGAATGGTTGCATCAGGAATGCATTGGCACCCTAGAGACCTTAATGTTACCATGCGTCAACCAGCACAGATCCGGCTTTATTTATTTATTTATTTATTATAAGATATTTATTAGAGTTTTACAAAAACAAAGGTTCACAGAATAAAAGAAAAACCAAGAAAAATAAAAAATTCAAAAATACATAAAAAAGAAAAAAGAGAAAAATACAAAAAACAAATCCATTTTTTGATATTTTTAAGCTCATTTGCTTGTTTCCTTGACCTCCTCACACCTCCCCTTTTTGCATTCCCATTTACATAATCAATTCAGCAAATCCTTACCCTCTTTCATTTATCTTAACTCTATATCATAACATATTATAACTCTATATTTCCCTCCATTTATCAATTCATTTTTGCATGTTCTTATTAACTTTTGTTGCTGAATACCACTTATTGCCAATCCGAACATAATTTTAACATTCATTAATTTTACAATATTTCTGAAGATAGTCTTTAAATTTCTTCCAGTCTTCCTCCACCACCTCTTCTCCCAAGTCTCGGATTCTGCCAGTCATTTCCGCCAATTCCATATAGTCCATCATCTTCATCTGCCACTCTTCCAGGGTGGGTAGATCTTGTGTCTTCCAATACTTCGCAATAAGTATTCTTGCTGCTGTTGTTGCATACATAAAGAAAGTTCTGTCCTTCTTTGGCACCAATTGGCCGACAATGCCCAGAAGGAAGGCCTCTGGTTTCTTCAGGAAGGTATATTTAAATACCTTTTTCATTTCATTATAAATCATTTCCCAGAAAGCCTTAATTCTTGGGCACGTCCACCAAAGGTGAAAGAATGTACCTTCAGTTTCTTTACATTTCCAACATTTATTATCGGGCAAATGATATATTTTTGCAAGCTTGACTGGGGTCATGTACCACCTGTATATCATTTTCATAATATTCTCTCTTAAGGCATTACATGCCGTAAATTTCATACCTGTGGTCCACAACTGTTCCCAGTCAGCAAACATGATGTTATGACCGATGTCCTGTGCCCATTTAATCATTGCAGATTTAACCGTTTCATCCTGCGTATTCCATTTTAACAGCAAGTTATACATTCTTGAAAGTATCTTAGTTTTGGGATCTAACAGTTCTGTTTCCAATTTTGATTTTTCCACCTGAAAGCCAATTTTTTTGTCCAAATTATAGGCCTCTCTTATTTGATAATAATGCAGCCAATCTCGCACTTTATCTTTTAATTTCTCAAAACTCTGCAATTTCAATTTGTCTCCTTCTTGTTCCAATATTTCCCAATATTTTGGCCATTCAGATCCGGCTTTAGCCTGTCTCCCTTCTACCTCTGCATAACTGGGTAGGGTATGGCAAGGTCTGACACCGCTGACTTCTTTCAGAGTATGCAACCTTCTCATGGTCTCAGAAATGGGGCTGAAAACAAACAAAGGAGCTTCCACATATCCAATAAGATCCATGCTGGGAGAAGACACACTTGATAGAATCTTAATCAGCAGACTCTCTTATCTATGAGATGATCTGAAAAATGTCTGTCTGCTTTCAAAGGCCTGACTGCTCTCTCTCCCCATATTCTGCTGCTGATTGAGATGCTCTGATGTTTCAGAAGCACTTCATTTGTCCAGGGAGTGGCATCAGTAACAGGATGCTGTAAAACACTGCTGATTCTTGTATGGGAAGGGAGATGTTAATTTGAATGGGTTCAAATAACCACTTTCAGAAAAACAGCAGAGCTGTGCCACTGGGCCCACACCTAGCCACTGAGCCTGCTGCCTCCCCATAGTCTATGCACATCCAGCTGAACATTCACATGTGCTCCATGTAGTCTGGAGAGCTACATGGCAAGATCCCAATCACATGGAGCTGAATGCAAGTCAGTGCTCCTGCAAACATCCTGCTCAACATTCATGCTTTGAGGTGGGCAGGGTCTGTGATGCACAAGGTGTCAGTAGTGGGTCCACTGGCAGGACCCCGCTCCCTGTTCCCCATCCGTATTTTGTACATATGGATTACTTTCCAAAGGGCTAACTTTACCCAGGCTCCAGAGACAGGATGTATCCAGATCAGGTCAGGGCACCAGTTGTGGGGAGACAGGTGGCTGGAAAGAGCACCTTGGAAGCTGGGGGAGCGAAAGAACAGAGAAGCCTGGAGTCAGGCTGACTGGGAGGCGGTAGGCTGTGAGCAAGTGCAGAATCCGGAAAATCAATGCTTTCACTTTAAGCAATCAGCATCCACCAATGCATATTCCCCAGGCTTTGGCCAGAAGGCATAAGTGACTACCACCTTACTGAAGCTAAGGCGGTTTAGGTCTGATCCGTTTCTAGATGGGTGACTGCACAGGAAGCACATGAATGACACTTTGCCTTCCAGGATGGAGGAGAGGTTGCATAGAAATGTTAGGAAAAACAACAACCATCTTGGAAATGTGTGAACAGAATTAAAATGCTTGTAAACTAAAGAAGTGCTCAGTGGATAGCACAGCCCCACTGTGTATTCCTCTATTTCTCCCCCTCTCTCCTGTGATTATAAGCTCTCATTGACTACAGTCCACTTTGTGCTGGCTGAAGTACGATGTCCAGCAATTCTGAAGAGACAACCCAGACACCAAAGGGGGGTTTCATGTGAGTTCCTTGACTGTTGTTGGGAATGAAGAGAACAGGACTCTGGTTGCATTGAAGTTGTGATCTCACTCGTCTTAGGTTTTGATGAGGTACAAAGAAAGAATCGTTGGATGATCTGAGCCAGTGCTTCTTGCTTTGGGGAAAGCGAAGTTCTGCTACACAGTGGGAGGGAAAGTTCAATCAGTGCCTTTTGCTCTTCTTTAACATAGCCCTGCATTGGAAAAGAGAAGGGATCGACAACAAAATGTTGCAACATTGAGTGCTCCTGTTCAGAATCCCAGGCACTCCATTCCATTTCCCACCCACTAGTTTCAAATTCCCCTTCCCAATAGCCAGACAGCATTGCATGGCCACTGGGCATGCTCAGTGCTCATTGGTCCATTTTGGGGTTTGCCTATTAGATTCCCCTCAAAGATTTTATGTACTCCTGCAAAGCTAAAGGCCCATCCAGCCTGCTGATACGTCCCTTGTAACTGTGGCCCATCTAGTACTATTCTCACAGTTGCCACCCCAATGCTATTATTTTTATTTTTTTTATTACATTATTATCCTACCAATGAATTCAAGGTGGTGTCCATAGTTCTCCCGCTGCCCATTCCTATACTCACAACAATCCTGTGAGGTAGGTTAGGCTGAGAGACGGTGAGTGGCCCAAGATTACTCAGTGCGCTTCATGGCCAAGTGGGGATTTGAACTCAGGTACCCCAGGTTCTTGCCCAACACACTAACCACTACACCGCATGTATTGACTGGCAGTGGCTGTCCTGTTCTCCTAGCGGAAGGGGGCTTTCCATGATGTTTTTTACCTGGAGATGCCAGGGGTTGAACCTTTTGCATATATATGTATGTGTGCTCTACTACTGAGCTGTGCTTTCCTCAAGGGTGAAAGAGTGTTGATACTAGAAATTCAGAAGTATTGAGTGGACCTATCAGGGTGGGGAAATTCTCTTGTCATGGTTAGATCCTGCCCAGGGCCTTTGGATGGAGAAGCCACTGCACCACATCTCATGGGGCAGAGTTGTGCCTAAGCAAGCCCCACCCATCCTCAGCATGTGCTACCTCAATGACACACTAACATGACATCACAGTATATGGGGGTGGAGCTAGAGCTGGGTTGCCATGGCGTAGCCTCCAGTTTGAATGGCTGCTGCCCAGCCTTCCTCATAGGTGACATTCCTTCTGAATGTGGAGGCTGAAGATTGGACCAGTCTTTCACAATGCTCTTCTCGCCATACCACCGATTCTGAAATGCACACACTGTTTCCATGACACTGTTGACATGAGGAGTGTGGATTTATGGTTGACACAATAATGTAAGCAGCTGGTAGCCTATAAAAGTATCCTATTCCCCACTACTCCATCCCTCATAGATTCCTTTTGGCATTTGAAATTGTTCCAGAGAAGCATATGGTGATGGAAATTAGGATAAACACAGCTCCTTGATCTCCTGCCTTTCTCTCTCCAGTTGCCAATCTCATGCCAGCACTTTTCTTGTTATAACTTAGCTGGCTTTTGACAGGCCATGCCAACTCCAAGGTTTCTCCATCTACTGGCTGCATCTTCCATGTCAAGGCTGAGGGAAATGGCACAAATTGCTGGTTTGTGGGTTGCGGAAGGGGGTCCAGAAAGGAGCAACCTATGCTGGGCGTATCGCTGCTGCAGCTTACCTTACCTCAGAGTTGTCTGTGATACTGAAATCGATGGGATTTCACAGGATAGCTAACCATGTATGATTGTATCCTTGGACTGATTGATTGGTGATGGCAAAGTTTAAACAGCATGGCTGCAAGTTAAAGACACCCTGTGGCGGTGGCTGTGACTGTTTTGGTTCTGGTGTATTATTTACCCGGCTTTATTTATTTGATGGTGGTGATATTGGTGGTGACTAGTTTGGTTCAGGGCACAGGGCACAATTGTTGTTAAGGCTCTTTTGGTTTTGATGCGTTACTGAATAGGGCACAATTTATCATGTTTGTTAAGGCTATTTTGCTTCTGGTGTGTTACTGCAATACAGGGGTACCTTGGGTTACATACGCTTCAGGATACAGACTCTGCTAACCCAGAAATAGTGCTTCAGGTTAAGAACTTTGCTTCAGGTTGAGAACAGAAATCGTGCTCCAGCGGCGCAGCAGCAGCAGGAGGCCCCATTAGCTAAAGTGGTGCTTCAGGTTAAGAACAGTTTCAGGTTAAGAACGGACCTCCGGACTGAATTAAGTATGTAACCAGAGGTACCACTGTAAAGAAAAACTTCTTTCTTTCTTAAATTAGCTTACTAGTAATGAGTGGTTAACTTTTGATAATTCAGCAGCTAACTAATCTTGCAGTTCCTCCCAGGACCTGAATAAGCAGCTTGTGCTGATATTGTGCAGTTTTAAATTTTTAAGATAATTGATCAACCAAAGTAGCTTATCACTTGACAGCCACAATTGCACGTGAACTTCAGTGCAGAACTGCACATATTATGTAAACGTACTTCCTCATTCTGGCATAAATGTAGCGTGGAGGAGGCATCAGTCAGTGGGGCGGTGGGGTGGGGTGGGCTCTTAATCCACTCTGTACCCTAAAATTTCCCCTTGTTGAATGCCCTCCTTGTCTGTTTCCCACCCCAATTCCTTGTTTCTGGGGTTCTATTTCTAGTCTTGTGAACCTAACAGAGATTTTTTTGGGGGGTAAGGGGTAGCTTGTAGGAAAGTATGGGAAGAGTAAATCACCCCTCCCTGCTGCCAGTCTTCCCTGCAGCTGCCTCCCAACCCCTTGTTAGCCCTGAAAACCTGGGCATGCCTGCTTCATATGAAGTTCTGTCCTGAATCATTTGTAGTTGACACTTCTGAGAATGTGATTTGTGTAGCTTATCAATATTATTAATGTAAAACAGTGGAGAGAAAGTGGGGGGGGGGAGAAGCGATTGGGAGTTTGATTCAAAGTTTTTCTTTGCTCATAACCGGTTGCCCTCAGGCCATTTGTGGTATATGTGCCAGAAAAGATTTGAGTGTATGAAACTGCTACCTTCTCCTACAAAAGCATTAAAAAAATGCCACAAGGGAAATTTGAGGGCTTGCACCTTTTGAAAGCAACTATGTTTTACTAGCAAAGGAATTTGCCTTCCAAGAGATTTTTGCCCTTATACTTCAGAGCCAAGCTGGAATCATCAGAGCCCCCCCCCCTCCCTCTGTGTGTGTTAGAAGCAATGATTATAGATAAGCCAGTGTTTGTTCTTTGTGACTTTCGCATGTACAGGATTCTACACACACAGAGAGAAATCTGATTTGGGAATTTGACTATATGCCATTTTGCAGGGGTGGAAAGAAAATGTTTTCAATTCTTCCACACCAGAAGGAAATTCTGATGAGCCAGCAAGTGCCTATGTACTTGGGTGCCCACAATAAAATATATAACATTAATTCCAGTAACTGTTACAACAGATGAAAGTGGCCATTTGGAACTCTTTCCTTGTACAGATTAGATGCCTCACTTTGATTATACATCACTCGATCACTCCATATTTGGGCCTGGTCGCCACATGTAGCACAATGAGTTGCAAGAGACCTGAAGTGGTAGAATGGACTGTCCATTCAGCTGCCACATATTATTGAGCAAGCAAACACAGAAACCTCCCTGCAAGCAGAAAACCAGCAGAGCAAGGAGATTGCTGGACTGTGCTTGCTATTTACTTTCAGGGATTTTTTTTTATAGTGGCAATCTGCTTACCTGCAGTTGGAATGAATACATAGTCCACTCTCTTGCCTCGGGTTTCTGCCTTCTCATTTAATTACCTTGGGAGGTAAGCAACAGCTGAATGTCTGAACTGGCTCCATTGTGCATGCTGTTAAGAGCTAGGACGGCCAATTCACATCAAATAAGGGTGATGTATGGCTAGAGGTTTCTCAGCAGCATCCTGGAGAGAGAGTGACAGCTAATCACCTTGATTTACACTGATCTTTGTTGCAAATTTACTGAAACAGGTTGATTTTCCCAGAGCTTTTATCCTGGAGGGGTAAAGAATGTGTTAGTCGTAATCCAGAGGTGGGCAAACTTGTCCAGCTTTGGAGGCTGCATTCTCTTCTGGGCAACCTTCCAAGGGCCACATGACAGTGGTGGGCGGGGTCAGAGGCAAAAGGGGATGGAGCAATGGATGTAAATGACCTTTGTACAGGAGGCTCGTTTCTGGACACACTCACACAAATCTCTCTCTCACCCATGCAGGCAATGAGGAGCTGCCCAAGGAGACATTGCAGCCAGGGCAAAAACTCTCAGGGTGTGACGCATGGCCAGGGTGGGGTTTGGCCTGGGAATAGTTCCAAGGACCAGGGAGAGGAACTTGGAGGGTTGGGGTTCCTCATCGATGATTTAATGCAGTGAAGGTGCTTCTAGATTGGCTTCGTCATTCAGCACATGTGAACATTGACCTCCTCCTCTGGCCGGAGTAAAAAACCAAAAAGATTATTCTTTCCCCCTCAGCACCCTTCCTTCGTGTCCCATGTTACTGTCATAAGAGCATGGATCTATCTTGTCCAGCATCCTGTTCCCACAGGGGCCAACCAGAGGAATCACAGATTCAAAGAATTTTAGACTTGGAAGGGACCCAGGGGTCATCTAGACCGACCCCCTGCGATGCAGGAATCTCAGCTAAAGCATCCATGACGGGTGCCCATCTGACCTCTGCTTACAAACCTCCAAAGGAGAATCTACAACCTCCCCTGGGAGACTATGTCACTGTCTAACAGCTCTTACTGTCAGAAAGTTCTTCCTGATGTTTAGTCAGAATCTCCTTTTTTTGTAACTTGAAACCATTGGTTTCAATCCTACCCTCCAGAGCAAGAAAAAAATTAAGCTTATTCACTCTTCCATGGGACAGCCTTTGAGATATTGGAAGATAGCTATCATAACTCCTCTCAGTCTCCTCCTGTCCAGGATAAACATACCCAGCTCCTTCAACTCTTCCTTATCAGGCTTGCTTTCCATACCTTTGAACATCTTGGTTCCCCTCTTCTGTACATGTTCCAGCTTGTCAACATCATCCGTCTAAAATTGTGGTGCCCAGAATTGGATGCAGTACTCCAGGTGTGATCTGATCAAGGCAGAATACAACAGGACTACTACTTGATCCAGCTTAGAATAGCATTGACATTTTGGAGGATGAAATTAATGGACTATGCAGAACTAGATAAACTAACAGGAAGGATTCGAAATCTGAGGGACCAGAAATTCACAGAAGACTGGTGTAAATTTACAGACTATTTGAAAAGCAAATGTGATGCTCAGACTATGTTTGTAGGTTTACAAGAAGTTTTGTGAGGGGAATTATTGGAACTATTGCAAAAATGGATAAAGGGGAGGATGGTTAGTTATGATAATTAAAGGCAATATGAATTTAAGAAATGCACAAGAAGTAGTTAAAACGGTGGATCATCAGAGGTGCTGATGGAAGTCCAAACAAAGATTGTATAAGTGGTGAAGTTTTGTGGTATGTATTATAATTTATATGTTAAAATTAATAAAAAATATTATATAAAAAATAGCATTGACATTTTTTGCTGCTGTATCACACTGTTGACACATTTTAAGCTTTTGGTTCACCAAGACCCCTATATCCTTTTCACATGTACTGCTAGTAAGCGAGGTGTCCCCCGCCTTATATTTGTGCATCTGGTTCTTCCTACCTAAGTGCAGAACCTTACATTTGTCCCCCTGTAATTTGTTTCAACTGGTGTTCAGAGTCATGATGCCTCTCAGCAGAGATGGTACAAGGCCACTGTGTCACTGAGTTGCGCTGGTACCTGGTATCTATGCTGCCCTGCACAGGGCACAGACCAGATCCTGCCCTCAATCTTGCAAATATTTACATTTCATGAATTCCCCAAGCAGTGTGATATTCTGCATGCTAAGTTTCATGTAATGTGTGTCATGTTCTCAACACAGTCGAAAGGATTTTTAAGAAATGAACTGCTGCTTGTATTTCAGCTATCCCACAAACAGTTCCACTGAAAGAGACTAGGGCGTCCCCTTCCATTGCAGACTGTGCTCTCTCATGTAGTTATGTTGTTGCAGGTCTCCTCTATTCTGTGACCAGTGAGATGTTCCTGGGGTGCAGCGCTCACCCAGATTTTGTTTCCATTTGGAAACAGAGCCCTGGATATTTCTTGGCAGTTGTTTTTCCTTTTTATACTTGGGTTTGCTTACAGGTAAACAGGCTGAGCTTAGGCAAAGGTGCGGCCTAAGCCAGCCTTCCCAACCTGGCACCCTCCAGATGTTGCGGGACTACAACTCACAAATCACCTGTGACCATTGGCTGTGCTGGCTGGGGCTGTCTAGGCCCCGTTGTTGAATCACTGGATGAGAAGGTCCCCTGCAGGTTATCCAGTCCACCCCACAACTTTTAGCTCACCAAGGATCTCAAAGTAGCGCATATGGAGGTGTAGCTCCCAATCCTCACATCAAATTTGGCTGTGCTGAGAAGTGGTGACTGATGTGCCGGGGGCAACAAAATAAGCTTCCTGGGCAAGTTGGGATTTGAACCTGGCTCTCCCTGGTAAAAGTAATACTCCAGCTATGACACCATCCCAGATTCCCAGACCTTGCTGTTTCCTTTCCAAGGAATGTAGGCATTTTTGCCACATCCTCCATAATTGATAAGCTCCAAGCTCTGAAAAGCAAGGGATGGAATCTGCACATCTTGTGGTGTCAAAAGAGAGTCTGGCCAGGGAGGGGGAGCGGGCAGGGGAGAGCTTTCACAACAAAGGCAATATTTCCTGCCTCCGCCGACGTGCCTGGGAGAACAGCGAGAACACACTGCCAGCTTTTGACAAACGTCCCTTCTGCCGAGTGTCCGTGCTCCTGCAGCAAAATCAACATTTGGCATTAGCATATGTGAAAATAAATGGACTGGGGTTTTTTTAAAAAAGGAAAAAAAAGTATGGTCTTGTTTGCAGCATTTTTTTTTTCATAGAGAAAAGGGCTGCAATGGTTTTGGCTGTCGTAGAATTCCAAAAATTAATATTTTCTCGCAATGCATTTTGCCAGCATGGAGTAGAGGTTGGGCAACCATTGGTTGCCAAATACCAGCGGTGGATGGAGCTAGCCAGCCCAACCCCCTCCACTATGACTTTAAAATGTGAGGGGTGGGTGGGTGTGAACCCCTTGTGCCTAGGGGTAGGCCCCCCTGATCTAGGGGCTGATATGGCAACCACAAGCCAGCTTGGATCATTATGGGGCCGATCCATATCTGGCCCCAAACAGAACTGCCCCATGTTTAATGAGGGCTTTAAACCCCAATTAAACATGCAGTGAGGAGAGGAGGGAGGAGGATAGGATAGAGAGGTCTCTGTGAGTGTGTGTAGAGACGAGTCTACTGGACAAAGGGTACATTTGCATTCCCTGGTCTGCCCACTTTTGCCTCTGGCCCCACAAAGCAGTGGCATGTGGCCTCTGGGAGGTTGCCCAGGAGGGACTGTGGCCCTTGGGCTGAACAAGATTCCCCCACGTCAGGCATCAGCAGTCCTGAGCCGGAGGGACCAGGGGCTCCACAGAAGGCAGCTTTCTATGTTCCCTATTTCCTGTATCAAAGTTGTTTTACGGTGAAGATGGTTCATACAATGATGGATTGGATGTTGTCCCTGCATGCCTGAACCAGTCCAAGGGAGACAATGCCGTCTGTGCTCAGGAGATTTATGTGATGCAATTGAATCTCTGGGAGTAATTTTTGTCTTCTTAAGGCAGCCTTGAGAAGTGAGGATTCAGATCTGGTGTGTGTATGACTCCTCCAAACCCACCTTCTCTGCAACTACAACAAGAACGTTACTTTGGGAAAGTCTGCCATGGATTGCCTGTGTGACAACTACTTAGGGACAAAGGTACAGCTAGACAGGCTGCAATAGAAAAGTTTGGGGTAAGGAGAAAATGAGGAGTGACAGAAAGCATAGCCAGGACAGGGCAGACCATCAGAGTGGCATGGAGGCCAACAGTAGGTGGAGCCAGAGCCAGGTGGAGCCACTAGGAATTTGAATTTTGTCCCCATCCACCCAGAGGCATACCTAGGCTCCCTTGCGCCCTTGTCAAAGAACTGTTTCAGCAAACACACACACATATGTCCAACAAGCAGATTTTGGCCACCCAGAGCAGCAGATGTTGACCGCACACCCAGGGAGTGTGCAGATGGGTGGACAGGCTCCTAGCCACTCCAAGCCAGAGTGGAGAGGTGCGAATATTTGCACCCTTCTGGGCCTACACCCTTGGCAGTGTAGCAAAAATCAACGTTTGAGGCTGAAGGAAATCTTCACATGGCGGTGAGAAAACCAAGGGTGCTTATTGCTAGCAATAATGGCTCAGTGGGATCACTCTCCAAAAGCTGAGCAAAGCCCCAGAAGGGTGGGGCCTTCCTAGTATGCATAGCTGCTATCAAAGGAATACACATGCATAAACTTCCTTCAATCTAAAGTTACAACACAAAACTAATTATACCATGTATGGTCTTTCCTTCATTACCTATTCATTGAGCAAGCGAACAAAGAACTCTCTCTAAGCCTCCCCCCACCCTGCACCTGATCTCTTTGCATTCCTTTCTACCTGAGGGGTTAGGACATTTGAAGGTACATCTCAGAACAGCAAGGCATGTCTCCTTTCATATGCAGATGCTTAGGAATGTGTTTACAACCTTGGGAGTAAAGCTGCTCCTAGCACAAGATACGGCACAAGGCCTCTAGCCTGGCTAGTTAGCTGAGCTTGTAGGTCTCTATGTGCCTCAGCAGGGGCCAACCTGCCCAATCCTTAGGTACGTCCAGTGTTTTTTCCGGGGGGACGCAGGGGGATGCATACCCCTAAACATTTTGTGAATCTAAGTTTAGCCTCATTGAGGGGCAGTATTTCAATATGAGTAGGAAAATGAGAGTACCCCTAAACATTTTTAAGGGGAACGCACTGGGTACATTCCTGCACCCACTTCCTTGGTGAGTTCTGCGACCTGAGGAAGACCTGGAGGGCAGCCTGAGGGTGGGTGGTGGGACAGTGTTGTATTTGTCCCAATGGACCAGCCTCCGCTGCCCTAATGGCCCCCTTCCCTGCTGCCAAGGGGCCTGGGAGGACTGGGGGGGGGGAGGATGGTCAGTGGGTGATTAACCATTTCCTTGCCAGTCATTTGCCCCTGAAACAGCCTCCTTTGGACTGCGCTCTAGCCTTTGCTGCCATTACGGCAGCAGCCAGCAATGCATTCCATATAGGCTGGATCTGCCTCAAGCAGTCAGGGAAGGATCACCAGACACCTACAGGCACCCTTTGGGACAATGGCCACCTTCATGTATCCCCCCCTCCCCTGTAATAATGAGTGTTTGCACAGGGAAATGAAAGAGCATGTAGCAAAAGCAAGAAAAACACACGTCTTGGGATAATCCTGCAGGCAGCATGACTGAGTCCGTAGGAAGGTATTGGTGGGAATGAAGATGCAGAAGAGCCTCAACTGTTATAAGCTGCTTTGATGGGTGGGTGGGTGCAATTTAAAGGGTGTAACGTATTCTCAATTCAGTGCTTTTGATTTTACTTTTATCTTCACAAATACAGAAGCACAGGTGAAAGGAGAAAGAAAAACCTGCCTTTGCAAAAAGAACCACAACTACTTAAAACCTATTATTCACCCAACCCACAACAATACCCCTACAGCAAACAATACATTAACAGCCACTCTCAAGTTTGTTTGCTTTCCCCCCCAGTAAACAATTTATTTTCTATGCCCAAACCAAAAGAATAAATAAAGAAGTATGCCTTTCTAAGGCTCAAAGTGGAATTTCTTATTTTCACACTTATGAAATATTTATTAAAGCAAGAAAAAACTTTCACTGTAATCTTAAGTTCCAGGCTGTTATTTAAAGTTCTAAGTTTTTAAAATGTAGCTCTACAAACATAGACCCACAAATGGGGGGGGGGATTGGAGCATCTACTCATTTTGTTTTGTTACAATTCTACCTCCTTTAAAAAGAAAACCCTATAAAGGAAACCCATCCATCTCTAAACATAAAAATGTAACTGTCTCAGAGACAGTAGAAGAGTGTGCCTTTGGGGGTGATGTCAAACTGTTGGAGGGTTAAGGCACCTGCTGTGTCTGTAGAGACTGATACGGGAGAGGCATGTTTTGTTGCAGCTGGGGTGGATGAAGGTGTCCAGCTGTGCTGATGCTGATGCACCAGAACGTTTCTTCTCTCTGTGCTCCTCCCAGCAGTCCTATCTTTTCTGGTCACTGCTCCAGGTGCAGGAGCAGACTGTGTCCAGGCACTGCTGTCGTCTTGCAAGGGATTCCCAATGGCAGGGTTGATGTTGCCAGCCTTCACGTCACGTTCTGCAGGCATCCAGCTTGGGGACAAGAAGAAGAGGGGTCAGAGGGTGTGCCTCATCCCACAACCAGACCTCACATTTGGACCAGGTTTTTGGGAGACTGGTTGAGGTGCAGCAACTGGAAAATATCACAGACCTTTACCCACTCACTGACTAAGTTCGTACACAAAGTACATATAGAGTTTTAATTTTTTCTTTTTTCCCAGATGATCTTTATTGAATTTTTAGTTACATACTGTACATACACATACATTATATTTCACATTTGTTCTTGCTCTCCCAAGCTGACTTCCCTCCTTCTTTCTTCTGGCTTTCTTGTGTCCTCTTTGACTTTTCATATTATCTTTGTCCATTTTCCACAAGATTGTTCTTCTTCATTTTTTCTATTAAATGTCCGTAAACAAATAAATCTTTCTATATATACAAATTCTTGCTGTCTGTCCATATTCATTTACAAATATTGTTCAATAATAATCCTAATATACATTTTTAATTCATTTTGATATTATTATGCAGTAAATTTCTTGTATTTTCCCGTTATGAGATATTATTTTAATTCTACTGGTTTCCCTATTTCACATCATCTTCTCTATATATAACATAAATTTTCCCCATTCTTTTTGATATGTTTCATTCCCCTGATGTCGAATTTTTGCTGTTAATTTGGCTATTTCTGCGTACTCCATAACCTTGTACTGCCATTCTTCTATTGTAGGCAATTTTTGCTGTTTCCATACCTGAGCCAGCAATAACCTCGCCGCCGTTGTTGTGTATAAGAACAGTTTCTGGTCATTCTTGTCAATGTCTTCTCCCACCATTCCCAACAGGAATGACTCTGTTTTTTTCAAAAACGTATACTTTAAAATCTTCTTTAATTCATTATATATATTTTCCCAATACGTTTTCATTACAAGTCCACCACATGTGGAAGAAACTGCCTTCTTTCACCCCACACTTCCAACAATTTTTATTTCCTGTTTTATACATCTTTGACAATTTAATTGGCGTGAGGTACCATCTGTACGTCATTTTTAACAGATTTTCTTTTAACAATGCACATGCTGTAAATTTTAGGCCGGTATTCCATAATTTTATCCACTTTTCATACTCAATGTTGTGGCCTACATCTATTGCCCACTTAATCATAACACTTTTGATTTCTTCATCTTTTGTGTGCCATTCTAATAAATACTCATAGACCTTAGACAGTGCTTTTTTGTTATTTTGTAGTACTGCAGTTTCTAATATTGATTTTGTTTGTTCAAACCCTCTTGTTTTCTTATCCTTTGAGAAGATATCACCCATTTGACATATAGAGTTTTAATTCTTTGCTACCTATTACACAATCTCTTGGAAGATTTACCTGCCTATATTCTAGAAAGCAATTCAGGGCAAGTTTAATATTTTCAGGCAATCATGGTCCGGGCTTCAGGTTAGCATGAGGTGTTTTGTTTGGGGTTTAAAAAATAAATAAATCTGCTGCTCATCCTCTCTACACTTTTCTTGTACAGCTCTACCATCTCTGCCCACACATTTTGGAGTGCTGTTTCTGCTATCATGCAGTGGCCCAGTTACAGTAGGTGATTTTATATCTGGACTTAATGGTCTTATGCTTCACCCGCTTCCGCTTTTGATAGTACTGAGTAATTATTTCGCTTACTTTAAGCCTTGCGGCATTTGGGGGCCCTCCTGCTCATTCCGCTAAGCAGGGTCCTGGATTCCTGCCGCAGAGTCCTGCCCTGAGGACCCCACTGCACCCAGGAGGACTAGCTACTTGCTTTAGGTGGGGGGGGGGAGAGGCACAAACTCTTCAGCTGGCATTTTGGTATCACTCAAATTTGGCTGATCTACTGAGAAGTCATAGGAAGACTTGGCATGGTATCACTCGCTGATGATCTCTAATGTGCTGAATGTAAATTATGGGCGGGTTGCTGTGCCCATCCAGAAGGAGAGAGCGTGAGGCTGGCTAACACGGGTCTGACCTAGTTTGCATTCTCTGTCCACCCTCCACTCTGTTAAGGGCTGCTCCTTCTGCTCTGTTTCCCAAGAGGCTTTCTCAATTTTCTTGCATGATGTGGTTGGTGGAAAGGAGGGACTGATGGACTCTGAAAGAGTACAGACTATCTGGCTGTGGCTTGTTTGCCTGGGAATGGTGCTCTGTGGGGCTTCCTTTCTCTCTTGCAGCCTTTCCCTCCAATTTCTTAGCAGGCGCCTCTTTAAGAAACTGAAATGGGATGGGGCGGGGGAAGAGAGAAGACAGCCAAATGGGTGATGAAGCTTCGTGACATAACAGGAAAGGACAGAATAGGTCACGCCACAACTCATTACGTGCGTTCGGCATGTCCCAGGGCAAGCGGGGACTAAAAATAGCATTTGCCGTTCCATATTTAGTTGGGGAAAGAAAGGAATCAAGTGAATTTTAGAAACACATTGCGTTTGTGTGAGTTGGGAAGAGGGAGGTGGCATCGTGGGAAAGAGGGAAGGAGGGCAGGCAGTGCAGACTTGGGATGGAGTCAGTGTGACAGGTCTGCTCTTGTGGCCTATAACCCCAGGGTTATGGTCCCAGAGCCCTAAAGCATTTGGACACAGAGACAGCACTTTAATGATCAAGAGGCACTGGGCCAGAGAGTTTTTCCTCCTTGTCTTAGTCAAACAAGCAGACAATAACCTATGTTTCCAGGATCTAGCTACATACAAGAGTTCCCAGTGTTCTGTCACACTCCCATGTGACCAAGAAATGAAAAGCAGGGAAGAAGGGGGCAGATAAGAAACAATGCTTGATTCTGATCAGCTGATTTCAGCAGTGGCTGGAAACCTGGGGTTGTATTTCAACCACAGCAGGGCATCTCTTCACTCACCCATCTCCATGCCACAGCAAGCCACAGGGAAGACTTTACCATGAGCAGAGACGGTTTTAGGGTAGCACAACTGGTGTGGCTGCACTGGGCACACACTGCAGGGGGTGTTAAAGCAATGCTATAGCAATGGAGCATGAGAGGTGGGGGACGTAAAATTTTAGCATTGCACAGGGCGCTGCTGAAATTTGAGAGCTCAACATCTGTCACGACTGTGAGCACACCTGTCAGGGCTGTTTTGCTCAAACCAGCATTGCATCTGAACCCAGGATGATGGTTCCATTCACACTAACAAACCATGATCAGTAAGCCAAGAAGAAACTTTGGCTACAGATAGTGGCTGGTTGGGAGCAAAACAAATGACAATCCTTGACTGTGAGACATAATGTCAAGTCAGCAATCGTGTTTCCTCTGTGTGTCATTTTAGACCATTCCCTGGGAAGAGAATGGTGTCCCCCAGTGAGAGCAGCCATTTTTTAGCGGCAAGTGCCACTTTTTCCGCCAGAATGCCCCAGAGCAACAGAAAAGTGTGGAGAAACTGGATAGTATCCTCTCTCTCTCTCTCTCTCTCTCTCTCTCTCTCTCTCTCTCTCCTAAGAGCCATCCAATGAGGCTGACTGTTGGAAGACCCAGGAGAGATAGAGGGAAGTAGTTTGCCCCACAATGCCTAGTCAACGATGGAAATCACTCATGCAATCATACCTATCCAAAACTTGGATAACTTCAAAAACAGGTTGGACAAATTCATGGTCAATAAGTCTATCAGTGACCAGTAGCTATGCTGGCTGTATCCCACTTCCCTGGTCTGAGGCCGTCTGCCTCTGAATGCCAGTTGCTGAAGAATCACAAGTGGGGAGACTGCTCTTGCCCTCCGTTGTGGGCTTCCCACAAGCATCTGGCTGGCCACTGTGAGGACAGGATGCTGGACTCGATGGGCCTGATCCAGCAGGGCTCTTTTTATGTTCTTAATATCTGTGGCATTCTGGGAAAAGAAGACAGTGGCTTATGGGAGGGAGGGAGCCACCAAAATACAGTGGTACCTCGGGTTACATACGCTTCAGGTTACATACGCTTCAGGTTACAGACTCCGCTAACCCAGAAATAGTACCTCGGGTTAAGAACTTTGCTTCAGGATGAGAACCGAAATCATGCTCCGACAGCGCAGTGGCAGCCGGAGGCCCCATTAGCTAAAGTGGTGCCTCAGGTTAAGAACAGTTTCAGGTTAAGAACGGAACTCCGGAATGAATTAAGTACTTAACCTGAGGTACCACTGTAAGCATTACTGCTGCTGCCACATAAAACAATAACAACAAAGAAAGGGGGAAATGGAACTGAACATGAACAAATAAATGCTGAAACAAATGTGCTTTTAATGGCTGAATAATGAAATGAGTGAAGTTTTTAATAATGGAAACAAATGGACTTACAAAATAGAGGGGGAAACTGTACACCCCTAAGAATCATGATGTATTCTTGTTTAACTGTAAGCAGCACATTAGCATAATTTGATAACTGTCTGCTTTTTATTTTGTATTAAAGATCTCCCAGACTTGCCTGCATCTCACAGTTCTGCAAGTTTTGTGGGGAAGTGTGTCTGTGCATGCACACAATGACAACAGCCAATGCTAACTCTTCAAAAAGCCAGCAAATATTTACAGAGATGCCGTGCGGGCGGGAGTCAGGCTGGGGAAGATGAGGAGAGACAAGCAGCAAATCTTTTCCACAGACTGTTGTGTTGGCAGAACTTGGCATCTCCAGTCTCTCTGGTGGCTTCTTTTTCATGGGAACTCCGAAGAAGCAGGATAAGCCCTGCCTCTATTTCTCAGGCTTTTTTCTAGAGCTTTCACTCTTAAGATGCCTTCAGCCCCATGGTCTCCATGGCCAAATTTTCAGGGGTGGAGGGAGTTAGAGTCCCAGCAACATCTGTAGGACACTAAGTTGGGGGAGGCTGGTTTCAAGCTTGGGGTGGAGGCTATGTGTAGTGTATTTCTTTACATTTCCTAATCAATAGATAAAACCTTTCTTATTCTCAGCTGTGTCCCTCCAGGTTGTTTGTAAGCAAATTAACATAATTTCTGATGGTCACACCTAGTGAATTATACTACTATATACTGTATTATTAATTTACTACACTATTCAGGAATAATTAATAATTATTGTATATTGTTGTCTAATTAATTAATTGCATTCGTATCCTGAATTACCTTCAAAGAGATCAAGGTAGCATTCATGGAAATATAAAGTTTTCATCCTCAGAACGACCCCTGTGAAATGGTTTGAAAAATGGTGATTGACTTCTTGGATGAGCAGTGTGTGTGTTTGTGTGTGTGTGCATGCACGTGTGCAGAGGACTGCTCCAAGTCTCCCTTTCTTCCATTGTGTTCCCTATGTGACAGCCCAATCTGAGATGGTGACAAGGGCTTACTGTGGGGTTTCCTATGTAAGACCCTTTTGACACTGTGGAGCGAGATACACTCCTGGAGCAGGATAGGATGGTAGAATGAAGTGTACTACTTCAAGAAAAGGCACATTTTTTAATCTTCCTCATTCTTTGCAAAGAGAGCAAGCGAGAAACAAATCTCTCAGCCCCACATTATTCTGCTGCATATATAGATATGACCCAAGTCAAAGAGTGTACATGTAGTAAACCAGAATACCCCTTGTTTGGATGAGATCTCAACTTGGGGCAAGAGAACTTACCTAGGCACATGACATCTTGCCTTTCTTTCTCTGCCTCATTTGCACTAAACTCCTATGCCTGCTGAAAAGCCTATTTGTTTATTTATTAGATTTGTGTTCCCCGCCCACAAATGAAACTCAAAGCAATTTCCAGGATTTTGAGCCTTTGTTCTCCCATGAAGATCTTCAGCACAAATACAACACCTCTTTAAAACCCCTTTCAGTTGGGTTTGACTGTCTGCCCGCCCCTGCAAGAGAATCCAGTAGTGCTTGCTGTGAGGACTTCCTGTAATTCTGAAACTGGTTTCAATGTGTAGTGCAAATATACTGGTGTCTCCTCTATCTGCAGGTATTGGGATCAGGAGCAAGGCCAGAAGCCCTGACCATGTTGCTGAGTGCTCTATGCTTCTTTCTCTTTGCAGACTCTCTTCCAGAGCCCCGATGAAGGCTGGCAGGTCTACACTTCCGCTCAGGCCCCCGATGGCAAATGTCTGTGCACAGCTGTCATCCCTGTCCAGGGCACATGCTCCAGGGACCTGCGCAGCCGACAACTACGGCAGCTGATGGAAAAAGTAAGTGATGTATTTTTAATTTGGGGTGCTGGTGGGGACTGCTCTAGACCTATTGCAGATGCTAATTGGGATGGAGGAGTAGATCCAACTGTTTCTGCAGCATGTCACTTTTGCAGGTGTTCATTCATCAGTCTTTTCTGTCCCATTCCCTTAATTTTTTGGTAAAGTTTTTAAAAAATTCATTCTATAATGTATTAAAAACAGATATTTAAACAGAATTTAAAACAAAAAATTATAACAACAGGTGAAAATTAAAAGATGGAAAACAAAACTGCAAAATAGGCACATAGAATTAATACAGTTGCACTTGGGTTAAAAAAACCCCAAAGTCCAAGTAATGACTATCAACATCACCAGATTATCAAGTCTAGTTCCAGATTTGCCAAGCTTGTGACATGGGTCCATCTTGAAAATGATGGTTCTGCTATATATTTCATAAAAGAATGCCAAATCATATAAAAAGCATCTTCAGGTTCTAGTCCTTATCGCAAATTATGTGTTATTTTCTCCATTATAGCTATATTCCAGAGACAGTGGAACCAAGCACACTGTGTAAGATTTTGGGATGCTTCCTATTGAGTTGCAATTCCTATTCATGCTGCCAATATCATATATAAGACCAAGTATTTTGGTTATATATCTACATTAATCTATGCTTTAAAAAAATAATAATGAACAAACAAGAAAATCCACATTTACATAAGAGGTTTTGAAAGCGTATTTCAAAAAACCCAACTTATTTCTCAATGTATTTTATTTCAAAGGTGCAAGTTGAGCTGAGAACTGTATCACAGAATTTGGAGAAGTGTTAACTTTGAAGGATAACTATCTTCCAAATTCCAGCCTCCACAGTAGTCCAGGAGGTGCAGCAGTTTGTATTGGGGTTCACAAATATCAAATTCCTCAAGCAGTGCCAACAGATGCTGCAGGAATTGTGCCCATTTTGGTTGAGAAAGGAGCGAACACAGAACACTTCTCTTTTCCCAGGACATTCACCACGAAGCTATCTACTGCTCCAACAGCGGAGGGAGACTAACACAGCCACCATGGCTGGCAGCCACTAATAGCCTGTTCTTCCTTCCTCTAATCCTCATTTAAAGCCATCCCAATTCATGGCCATTGTGATATCTTGCCGGAGCAAATTCTATAGTTTACCTACCCGCTGCGACAAGAAGTGCTTTGTTTTGTCTCCCAACAGTCAGCATCATTGGATACGTTGCAAGAGGGAGTTGAGAAAGGGGGAGTCTCCCTGTCCCCTTCCTCCACACCAATCATACATTTGGGTCCTCAGCCAAACCTTTCAGTCTGGTTGGGGTTCATTTCCATTCTATTGTAGGATTCATTCCAAAACAGAGCTTGAGGGGTCACAGCGTTGCCCTTTGTGCATCAGAACGCATAGACTGCTGTCCCATTGCTAAAACAAGGAAGAAAGGGGTAAATCTCAGGTTTGGGCTCTCATTTAGGTACAAGACCTGTTTCCTACCCCCCTCAAAACAACTTTTAATTACTGCATTTCCCCCACAGCCCTTTGCTCTTGCAACATTTAATTGGAAGCCGGAGACTTTGATCCTTCTGTTAGCTGTGCTTTCTTCTCCAAGACAGCTCCGCTTCTTAGGATTCCAGGGAGGATGCATGGAGGCTTCCTCTGTCTCACCTTCTTCTGCTTAATGAGATGCAAATGGTGCCTTTATTGCTCCACATGGAGCCTCCACATGGCAGGATGAGCAGTAAATCCCCCTCCTCCAGATTAATTGTGTTAAAATCTTATTACAAAGAGAAGATGGCTTCTTATTGACTTCGCACGTGCAAATAAAGTATTTATTAGCCAAATAAGAATCACATCAATTTACAATTGCAATTACTAGAAGCCCCCCACAAAGGAGTTGCAGGCGAAAAGAGTCTGCCAAGCTCAGCTTTCACATGGCTTTTGAAAGCTTCAAAATGGGGGCAGGGATGGGAAACAAGGGACCCACTTGGCACATTTACATGCTAGCTGTTGATAAGAAACCTGGGAGTGCTTGTATGTGTTTTATAATGTAGGTTTCTAGCCCTCACAGTTTTTGGAAGATGACTTTGAGACAGTAGGGTGGGATTTAATAGACCTGCCCACATTTGACACTGAGGAGAAGGTAGAAGAAATGAAGCATGAACTTAAGGATTCAAGTTTAGAAGAGAAGCTGGTGGAACAGGTGTGGGGAGGAACAGAGGGAGGATTGCAAGGACTGTAAAGTCCATATCCCTTGCTAAGTATATATGGGATGCAGTGCAAGCAGCGTTTGTGGTTGTGAGGCCCATTGTAAATTTGTCAAGAAATCAAATGAGGGATGCATACTATACGCATTTATTTTGTTTTATTTTTGGTTGGAGAACTTCATGCCAAAATTCAGGGAAGTGCAAATTTCAAAGGATAGCTCTGTTTTGACGTGTATCTTGATTTGGGTAGTGCACAATTGGTAGATTTTCATGAAAACATCAACCAAACAGTTTCCCTCCCCTCCCTAAATACAGCTCCCAGAATCCCTGATCATTGCCCATCTTAGCTGGTGATGACAGACCTGGAGTGGAGTCAAACAACATCTGGATGGAACTGACGTGATTGTGGTGGTGATTTTGATTTATTACCTGCCCTTCTCCCTAAAGTTCCAGAGCAGGTTACAACCATTCAAAATGCAACTTAATAAACAGTTTTTAAAACTTGCCGTTCCCCACTCCAAAAATCTCCACAATTACAAAAAATAGGGAGAGTCCTGGTATAAAAGACGCTGTAAGACAGCTCATAAGTTTGGACTGGGTCTAAACTAGGGGTGGTCTACATGTCCCCACCCAAAAAATACATGGCCATATTTGGATGTTTTTGGAATGTACCAAAATTTACCCCTTACCATTTAGGAATGTGATCAGCTCTTTCACATTTTATGTTTAATTTGAAGTTTATTGCTTTTGTAGACAATGGCAATCACTTCAAAATAGTTCTGTTTCCAGATGCTTGACCATGATACAGCATCATTTTGGGATTGGGGGGGTGGGGTGGGGAGAATGCATAGTGGCTGCAACAAAAGTAGCCAAATAAACATGCTGCAAAACAATCCCTGGTAGGTCCATTAACTCCAGGGTCTGTAATTATTTAGCTGCATCACAGGTATGTGGTTTAGTCCTCCTGGCCTCATGACACGGAAAAGCTGTCTGTGGGCAAACAGGCCCCCTTGGCCTGAAGCGAGATGAGCCCCACACTCCATAGTCACCTTTGACTGGACTTAACTGTCCAGGGGTCCTTCACCTTTTCGTACCTTTTATCCTTTCATAAATCACTTAGAGGGTTTCCTTTTACAATCAAGTGGTATATAAATGCTATGAAATAAAGTTTTTCCTGCTTGCATCCCCCCTGCATGTCCCCTTGTTTGCAAGAGTTGCCTCTTGTTGCACAGATCTAGCTACTACTTACTCACCTTTCAGCAGCACATACCCTCCAACATTTCTCACTCCCCTGCAACTGACCCTCCTTGACCCACCGTTTTTGTCCTTTCCACACAAACACACACCAGCCACTGCAGAGCATTTCCCTCAGAAGAAGGGAGAGTGCCGCCACCACTTCACCAATGGGACACAGCACACACGGCAGCCACCATCCTGAGAAAATCCATTAATCCCTATTCTATTCTATTCTATTCTATTCTATTCTATTCTATTCTCTGGCAGATTTACAAAAGGAAAAACACACACCAATATATAGAAAGGGGCAAGTACATCTTTGATTTTTAAAAATCAGGACTCCTTGTGCTCCACTCTGCTCGCCCTGGTGGCCCTGCCCTCTGCCTATAGCTCAAAGCCAGCGCATCAAGCAGGGCTGGGCCTCAGCAGCCTCTCCTCCTCCTTGCCTGCTCCCCAGCAGCAGCTGTGAGCTGCCCAAGGGAGGAGGCCAGTGGGAGGGGCCCAGGAGAGGCAATGGGATGCTCCCCTGCAGCTGCAGCTGCTCAGGACAAGTGCTGGCTCCTCCTCATCCCCAAACTTGGTGGTGGTGGCCCTGGTGGGGAAAATAGGGACATTCCAGGATCAAATCAGAAGCCGGGGTAGTTTTTGCAATTCTGGGACTGTTGCTGGACAATAGGGGCACTTGGAGGGTATGGCAGCTTTTGCTACTTGCTTCTTCTATGTCCAGTTGAGACGGCAAAGTGGCATAGCAAGAGCCTGACTAGGCAACCCCAGCATATGGGTCTTGCCTTGCAGCTCAGAATGTGTTAACATGACTGAAAGCACAGAATAGGCAACAGCTGGTCAGTGGAGTCTCCAAGTTTGTTTGCTCTCTCTGAGCTCCACAAGAGACACTTAAGCGGCCATCAGTTGGCAGTGTTGCTTGGGGGTGCTCTGGGTCCCCTCCCCCTTAATGGAGCTGAGATTGGAAAGGAGCTCCATTTCTCAGCAGAGGTTTGGCTTTATGGTCTGCATTTGCAGGTCAGGATATGAGACAAATCACACTGATCTATTGGGTGCTAAGGGCACTATTACTCTTGAGTCCTATCGATCATTTGCACTGAAAATTGCAATAGCCAAGATGGTACAGTAATACTGTCACCCAATGGCTGGGAATTTTATGCAGGAAAACAAAATGAAGAGCCTATTTTTCGTAGATCTGCACCGTATAAACCTAAGTCTGCTTTATACTTATACCTGTTTTGCTGTCTCTGGCTCCCCCCAGACTGTATTTTGGTGCGGGTGCTGCAAATTAGACTGGCTTCCGTGCAGCACTACAGGTCTCTGTTGAAGCATCTTGTGGTGTAGATTTGCCTTTAGTGACAGCATCCCACAAATCAGGCTGCTGCAGTCACAGAATCAGCCGCTACAAGGTGTGGAGATGGTTACTAATCTCTGTAAGGTATGATGTGCCTGCTGTCTATGCTTTGTGAACTTTCACTTCTTTCTGCAGGGGTAGAGAAGTCAAGTATCAGGCTTTGGTTCCAAGTCTCCTGTCTGCAAACCCACCAACATTTCTCTGATGAAAATAGGGAAGTCCCTTTTTATAATGATAATTTCACTATTTATACCTCACACATCTTACTGGGTTGCCCCAGCCACTCCGGGCAGCTTCCAACCTACATAAAAACATAATAAAACATTAAACATTAAAAAACTTTCCTATACCCTTCAGACGGCTCAGGTGTCGGATAACTCCAACGTTTCTCCAAGGAAAATAGGGATATCCTAAGAAAAAGTGGGACATTCCAGGATCAAATCGGAAACTGGGATGGCTCCTCTAAATCAGGGATGTCCCTGGAATATAGGGACACTTGGAGGGTCTGTGTTTGGCACTTCAGGATGGTAAGTTATATTAGGGCTATCTGCTGGTCTGGCACACCTACAGACTTGATGGTTTTCCCTGAGTGTGCAGCTGTGCTAGCCTAGCTGAGCTTACCCTTCCTCCCCATGGCAGCAACTGAAGGCACAGCTAGGACACGGCTGGCAGTGAATTGCCCTGGTCCAGAAGTTAGCAGCAGAGAAGTAAGTAGAACACTGAAAAGTGCTTTTTAAAAATCTCACTAATCGCTCAAAATATATTTTTAATATATAAAGTATATATTTTTTTAAAGCCCACCATCATCTCTTCCCTGATTGCATACCCCTGGACCTTCATATCTCTGGCCTGCTGAAAGCTTTTCTATTCTATCAGTATTACAGAGGCAATTAAGAATACATCTTTCATAATAGCTAGCTGATCCCTGATTTTAAGATTTTTATGTGGTTTTAATGGTATGGTTTTATGTAAACTGCTCTGATGTTTTTTTAATGAATGGTACATAACTATTTTTATAAATAAATATATAGCTGTACTGAGACAGACTCTCAAGTTCAACCCTCTTGTCAGGTTTCAGACTTCCAAACCCTGTGGCATCATGGGAAACTCGGCCTTGTGACATCACTCAGCCTTTGTTTGAGTGTGCATGTACACGCACACATATGATATATGTAAAATATTCTTGAGAAGGGGAGGGAAGCAGGGAGAATGAGGCACCCCTGCCCAGCCGTCCCATCCCCCCCACCGCTTTACCTCCCCCAAAGTTCTGAATTGCAAGCAAGTGGCAAAGAGTGCATTGCAAAAATGCACTTTTGAAACAATGACCTTTAGATGCTCTGAGTGGAAAGCTCTTGCACTTGATATTTATTTGTTTTATCTCAGCCTTTTGTTGCAAAGGGTTATGCATTGCTGTTTCCATTTCCACCTGGGAAGCCAAGGACACCCTGCCTGGATTGGGCAGCAAGGCCAGTGTGAGTCACAAACAAATGTATAAATGATCCTTTCTCCCCAACCCCCTCACGCCACCAATGTATTCTTTGCTCCTGCCATTTAGAAACATTTGATATTTAATTAACTACTCCAGTGGGGAGGTTGTAGTTGAGGCAGGAAAAAGAGCTGTGGGCAGCCATGAATGCTGGAGGGACACTGAGGGATCAGGAAAGAAGAGTAATGGCACCCTGGAGATTATCGTCTCCCGGTGGGTTGAAAAATTGGACTTCCTGCCCACATACCACTTTACTTGCTGCTGCTGCCGTTTCCTTGCCTGTAAATTATCAGAGTGGGCAAATAGATTTGGAGCCAGTTGAGAGCAGGGCCTACAGAGTTTTCAGAAAACAACACATTCAGCATCCTGAGTTCCAGCAAGCAACACTTCTAATGAGGTTTGGTCTGACCTGCAGGTTTCCCTTTCCTTTTTAATTGGACAGAGTGAAGAAAAGGCTTCAAAGGTCAAGGATGGAAGGGCTCCTAGGGATGGCAAAGTCAGATGCAAACAGAAACTGGACAAGAGGAATAACTTGACTCCAACTCCCATCAGCCCTAGCCAGCATGGTCAACTCTCAGGAATGATGGGGGTTGTAGTCCAGCTGCACCTGGCAGCTGATAGGTTGCCCAGACCTGCTCTGTTTCTTTCTACAATGTCTTGAGGGAGAAATGAAATACTTCCCACCATCCTTTTGGGCATGACTGTTTGCAAGCACACCATTTCCCCAGCACTGTTTATATTGCACAGGTAGATGACAAACCTCTTTCAAATGTGCCTAGAGAGGCCCTGCTGAGAGTCCCAGCTACAGCCATGGCTTCAGTGACTTGTTGTAGGGCAGGGGTCAGCAAGGCTTACCGGGCATGGGCCAGATCAGTCCCACTGAGATTCTCTGTGGGCCGGACTGGCGCAGCGCGACACTGGAAATCATGTCTGTGCGTATCTGCGGTGCCGGAAATCGCTTCTGTGCATGGCCAAATGCCAGAAATCGTGCCTGCACTGAAGCAATTTTCTGTATTTGGACATGCGCAGAAGCGATTTCTGGAGCCCCCACACCATGCCGGTTTAGCACAGTGGGACGGTTAAACGTTGTAGGGCCTTCTCTCCTTCTCTGCGGTTTTGCAAAAAAAGCTCAACAACTTTTCGGTCCAGATTTTTCAGTGTTTGAAATATGGCAGTCCTAACCAAAGGTACACTTGTCCCCCTTGCTGATGCCTTTTCAACTTCTGCTGAGGGCAAACTTGTTCTGTCTGGCCTTTACGGATTGATGCAATTGCTGGCCTGTTTTTTGTTTTGTTTTTTTGCTAGTGAATCAAGGTCTGTGAGTTTGAGAATTTTGTGGTTTTAATGTTGCTTTTTATATTGCATTTATTGTGATCCTTGTACACTGTAATCTGGGTATTTGGTATCCAGTTAGCTAACTATTTAGGAAAATACATTCTGGGAGTGGTTTTTCTTTTCTTTTCAGGATGGTGTTGTTAGAATTAATTTTCATCCTTAACAGGGAAGGGTGTTAGTTCTTATCCCCACAAGCCTCTAGCTATTTTGATTCCATTTTCATATGTTTTTATTGATCCAGAAAGAATTGAGTTTAGAGTGGAGGCACAGAAAGCAAGGAGACATGGTGACTTCCAAATAGCCAATTCTTTGAGCTATTTCGTGCCAACCCTCTCCCTCCCTCCCTCCCTGTTTTATGAGAAACATAGGATTTGTCTTAAATATACCTATTCCCCCCCCCCCCACTAAATTGCCTTTTAAAACCTTTTATGGCTCACAAAGCCCTGGATACGGCACATTGGCTTTATCCTGGCTTTTATTGATAGTTTTTAATGCTGGTTGTAATCTCAGCCTGATTCCTAATGTGTTAAACCAGACTCACATCACAGTGTATTGGAAGGCAGAAGGAGGGACAGCTGCAACTCCAAAGGACAGCTCCTCAGAATTCTTGTGTGCATGACAACTGCAGGGGACGGGCCTAACTCAGGGATAGTTGTATGAAGTGTCCAATTGGAGTTTGTTTGGCCAGCTCATGCTCTAAGGCAGGGGTGGGCAACCTGTGTTCCTCCAGGTGTTGCTGTACACCTGCTCCCATCAGCGTCCAGCCAGCATGTCCAATAGTTAAGGATCATGGGCACAGCCTGCAGGATCTCCCTCACACCTTGATCTGAGGAAGGACCCTATGTTTGTAGAGTTCTTTGCCAGACTGAGGCACTGGAGCAACTGGGGTGAATGGCCTCAGAAATCTCTGTGAGAGGGTCATTGACCACTTTGCTATAGTGACAGATATTTAAACAGTGTATGCCACAGTAGTGGGCCAATGGCATGGAGATTCTCCAAGGCCACCTCGCCTTACAATGCCTTGATCTAAGAAAGGATCCTTCCCTGGAGGGAGACATTGGGGTAGCAGAGAGCAGCCAGCACATGGATTGTCAGTGGAGGACCAAATAGCAGCAGTGGTTAGTCCTGTAGTGAGGATGGGTAGGGAGCACCAGTCACCACTTGTCCTGATTCATTGCCTGGAATGAATGTCTCAGCTTGCCCTTATTGTGTGTGGTGGGGGATGGAGGGGTCTGTAGGGTAGATCTTGCAGCCTAAGCCCTTGGCTCTCCTGTGTGTCTATTGAGCTTTCTTGGGACTGTGGTCATAGCAAGCAAATGCAGTGGTTGCAGATTAATGCAGAAGCCTTTCATGGACCTCTGAATGTGGTTGGTCTTAAGGAAGGAAATTGTAGTGATCTTCAAAGAGCAAAGATTGTGATCTTCCATGCAACAAAGCTGAATCATAGAATCATAGAGTTGGAAGAGACCACAAGGGCCATCGAGTCCAACCCCCTGCCAAGCAGGAAACACCATACTCCCCGTACCCCAGTGACAACCCAGTCCAGTCCCGTCCAGCTGGGGAAACCAAGCCGGATGGGCGGGGTATGTATGAATAAATAAACAAACAAACAAACATTTATTATCACAAGTCTGCAATGCCCCCACCACAGATTATCAGTACCGGAGAGACCTGTTTTTCTCAAAGATTTTTCTGCCCTCTCCTCCCCCCCTCCCCCACTGCCCCAAGATTTTCTGCCCCAACCCAACATATTAGGTCCCTCTGGTATTGCCTTTTCTTTTTCCCATTTTTGTATTTCATCATTTGTTTTAAACTTTTAGCACTTAGTTAGTTTATAACTCTAAGAGATCTCAGTTGATTCATTGCATGAGTTTTAATGGCCTCCATCTGCATTCATTTGCCTATGAATAAAGCCATTGTTCTAAAGGGAGGGAAACAAGCTTTGTGCTTTAGATTATGTGCATATATGTCACAGAAGGCACCATCTCAGAAAAGTCACTGCCTCCTGAGAGAAAGGATTGTCCGTAGCTTAGTGGAACAGCCTATGCTTTGCCTGAAGAAGGTCCATGTTCAGCACCAGCATCTCCAGGTAAGGGCTGGAAAAGAGCCTTGGAGGTCTACTGGCAGTCAGTGGAAAATAGACTTGGGGAGCCTTTGGTCCTGCAGATGTTGCTGAACTACAACTCCCATCATCCCAAGTCATTGGCCATAACTGTAGGGGCTGATGGGAGTTGTTATCCAGGTACATCTATCTAAAGGGTCAAAGTCATCCCGTCCCCCCCGCTGGTGTAGAGAATACTAGACTAGGTGAGCTAGTGGTCAGACCTTGTAAAAGGCAACTTCTTCCCTTGTTCCTAAGGAGGAGAAATGCCTCTTCTAAGAAGGTACATTCTAAGAAGGTACTAAATACTTAAATTAAAGGTGGCAGTGTTTTTAAAAACCTGCTACCTGATTAATTGAAGCATCTTTTTAATTAGTCAAATGATGAATTATACTAAGTGGTGTCTAGTCTTTAAGGTGCCACATGGATTTCTTGTTGCTGCAGCAGATGAAACAGCACAATTCTCTGCAGGTCAAGTACTCAGAAGTAAGTAACCATATATCTTAGGGTTGTGGGTTCAAGACCCATATTGGGCAAAAGATTCCTGCATTGCAGAGGGTTGGACTAGACAACCCTCATGGTCCCTTCCAATGCTACAATTCTGATTCCACTGAGTTCAGCGGGACCTTGCGAGGTAAGTGTGTACAGCAAGGGTGAGGAACCTGTGGCCCTACAGGTATTGCTGGACTCCAGCTGCCATAATCACTGACCATTAATTATGCTAGCTGAGATTAATAAAGAAATAAGCAAGTCATGCAAATGCAAAACTGTAGAACAGCTTCCTGAAGTTATTGTTCCCCCTTCTCTTCTTTTCAGAAATGTGCTAAATTAGAATTGCTTTCATTTGGTGTCTAAAGGGAAAGGGACTAGATGGGCTTTTCTGGAGAGAATATTCCTGACCCTAAGCATCACTCGCATTATGTCTCCTGTTTCTGCCACCTTTTTCTACTCATCTAACAGAGGAGCTTCTATTCATTGCATTCATATCTCACCTTCACGGAGCTCAAGGTGGAGTGCACAACAACCCTGCTAGATTGGTTAGGCTGAGAGGCTGTGACTGGCCCAAGGTCACCCATACTGAGTGGGGATTTGAACCCTGGTCTCCCTGCTCCTAGTATAACACTCTAACCACTACACCACACTGGCTTGTAAGAGGAAGAGAGCCTTTCACAATGATCTCAGCATATAGGAGTAGTCAGTACTTTAGTTATCCTAGACCCAGACCATTAAAGGCCTAACATTTTAATTGTGCCTGGTGTACCTAGGTGCAGTGTGCTCATAGAGTAGCAAGTCCTGCTACACAATCTCACTGCTGTGTTTGGGAGGGACCAGCTATATTCCTACTATACTCCCGCCAAATGCTTCTCACAAACAGCCCTGGCATTTGCAAGAGTCTAGTTTGGAAGTGAGGGAGACAGTCTGGAAGACTGTGGCAAGTTTTCCCCTTCCCTAGGAGAGGGTGCAGCTTGCACACCAGCCAAATTATTCCTTTTATTATTATCATGTGTGTGTGTGTGTGTGTGTGTGTACACAAATACATACATACATACAATCATACATACATATCCATCCCACCCCACAACAATAAATCATAATTTGGTGAAATGTCTCACTCTCACACGTCAGGCCTTATTTCACATAATAGCCAGAAGTGTCCTATCTGAAGGAGCCTTCTGGCTGTAGCTAAGATATCAGGGAATAACAAAAGTGATTCTATTTTACCATTAATGCACACCTTGTTTCTCTTCCTCCCTTTCAATTTGTACGTGTTAGCTTCATCATAAAAAGAGCTGTGCCATGTTCTCTGCAGCCAGTTCCTCCGCTTTCCACACACTCTCTGTGCTGAATGTCAATACATCCAATACTTTGTTCTCTCCCTGTAACATCTTTTCTTTTTCTTTTCTTCTAATTTGTTTGTTCCTGACCTATACAATAGCATACAACCTTTTTCTTTCCTGCCCCTGCCACTCCTATTTCCCTCAGTGAAATCATGACAAAATATTCATTTTAATTATTGTGGATGCAAATGCTTTGGTTTAAAGCAAGTTATCTTCAGGAAAAGAGAAGTAACAGAGAAGACATTTCATATAGAGCAGGGCAAGAGCAGGAGATCCTTTTGGAATACTTTATTTAGATTAGTAGGAGCTGGGAGAGGCTGCTATGGACTTTCACAGGCTGCCTGATTTTACCCAGGGGTTGTAAGTGTTCTCTCCTCACTATTTACTATTAGGAGATAAAAAAGCAGCTATATGTTTTATTTTCTTTTGACAGAAGTGGATGACGTTTGCAGGCATATTTGCTCTTGCCATATTACAGGCAAATAGGCCCAGGGGCATTTTTGCTGGTCACCTTTGCATTTTTTAAAAAGTGAACTTCTGTAACATTTAGGGTAGAATTGAATGAAATTTTCAGGTGAGGCCACCCCTTCTGAAGACACAAATCTTGCCAGATTTCAGAGGTGGAGAACCTGCAGCCCTCCAGATATTGCAGGACTGCAGCTCAAATCATGTCTGGCCATTGGCCAGCACGGCTGAGATTGGAGTTCAGCAGCAGCTGGAGAGTCACAGGTTATCTATTTGCTTGAAGGCGCCAGGTACAGACCCTTCCTTTGTCGTCTGCTGCATTTTGGTACTGATGAGAGAAATACTCTCTAATAACTCCTCCTCTCAGGTGTGAGTAGTGGTTGTGGTAGAAGATCAAGCCTAAGCAAAAGGCAGCAGTGTGCAGTTGGCTCTTGTCTAGCCCAAGAGAAATCATTTGAGATGACACGCACAGCCCTCCTTGGAGAAAGTCAGAGAGGCATTTCTTCACAGCAGGGAGTAGTGAGAAAAACGTGCCTCCTGATGATGCAGCATAACATAGCTATAAATCTTCCCTTGAGCACCAGCAGGGCTCAGGTGACAGTGAGGTCACTGCTTGACCTTGGCAAGGATTGAAATACCTGGAAGGGAAGAGGGACGGGTCAGAAGCTGCCTTCTTCATAGATCTGCACAGCAGAGAGCTCAGCTTGAGCTGCTACCAATTCAGAGGAATAGTGCAGATGGGTCACCATGGCTTGTTTATACCATCAGGATGCCATAAATGCCGATGATGATTCAAGGTTGATGTCCTCAATCCCCTCAGTCCTCACCTCTTGTTTACACAGAGAAGTCCCCACGGCTGGCCCAGGCCATTTGGGTGCAAGAGGCAGAAAACACAAGTGATGTCTCTTCCTCGACAACTCAGCCTTACGAAAACAGACACCACCCTCCTTTTTAAAAAAGCCATTTATTTCTATCACACTCTGTGCCTCTTTAACCATCACTTTTTTAAAAAAAAGATATTTATTGAGATTTTACAAAAACATAAGTTTACAAAATAGAAAAAAGTCCTATAGAAAGAAAAAGATAAAAAAGAACATACAAAATTACATAAAAAAGAAAAAAGAAGAATAAAAATACAAAATACAAAAAACAAATAGATAAAAAAGAATTAAAAACAAATCCGTTTTTTGTAACTTTAAACTCATTAGCTTGTTTCCTTGGCCTCTCCCTCCCCTTTTTGTATTCCCATTTAAATAATCAAATCAGCAAATCCTTACCCTCTTTCGTTTATCTTAACTCTATATCTTAACATATTATAACTCTATATTTTCATCCATTATCAATTCATTTTTGCATATTCTTATTAACTTTGTTGCTAATGCCACTTATTTTCAATCCAACATCATTTTAACATTCATTAATTTTACAGTGTTTCTGCAGATAGTCTTTAAATTTCTTCCAGTCTTCTTCCACCAACTCTTCTCCCAGGTCTCGGATTCTGCCAGTCATTTCCGCCAATTCCGTATAGTCCATCACCTTCATCTGCCACTCTTCCAGGGTGGGTAACTCTTGTGTCTTCCAATACTTTGCAATAAGTATTCTTGCTGCTGTTGTTGCATACATGAAGAAAGTTCTATCCTTCTTTGGCACCAGTTGGCCGACTATCCCCAGGAGAAAGGCCTCTGGTTTCTTCAGGAAGGTATATTTAAATACCTTTTTCATTTCATTATATATCATCTCCCAGAAAGCCTTAGTCTTTGGGCACGTCCACCAAAGGTGAAAGAATGTACCTTCATTTTCTTTACATTTCCAACATTTATTATCGGGCAAATGATATATTTTTGCAAGCTTGACTGGTGTCATGTACCACCTGTATATCATTTTCATAATATTCTCTCTTAAGGCATTACATGCCGTAAATTTCATGCCGGTGGTCCACAACTGTTCCCAGTCAGCAAACATAATGTTATGATCAATATCTTGTGCCCATTTAATCATAACAGATTTAACCGTTTCATCCTGCGTATTCCATTTTAACAGCAAGTTATACATTCTTGAAAGTATCTTAGTTTTGGGATCTAACAGTTCTGTTTCCAATTTTGATTTTTCCACCTGGAAGCCATTTTTTTTGTCCAAATTATAGGCCTCTCTTATTTGATAATAATGAAGCCAGTCTCACACTTTATCTTTTAATTTCTCAAAACTCTGCAATTTCAATTTGTCTCCTTCTTGTTCCAATATTTCCCAATATTTCGGCCATTTGGCCTCCATATTGAGCTTTTTCTGAGCCTTCGCTTCCATTGGTGACAACCACCTTGGGGTTTTATTTTCCAATAAATCTTTGTATCTTATCCAGACATTGAACAATGCTTTCCTGACAATATGGTTTTTAAATGCTTTATGTGCTTTAACCTTGTCGTACCACAAATATGCATGCCATCCAAAAACGTTGTTAAAACCTTCTAGGTCCAAAATGTCTGTGTTCTCAAGAACCAGCCAATCTTTCAACCAGCAGAATGCTGCTGATTCATAGTAAAGTTTAAGGTCTGGCAGGGCAAATCCGCCTCTTTCCTTTGCGTCAGTTAATATTTTAAATTTTATTCTAGGCTTCTTGCCCTGCCAGACAAATCTGGAAATGTCTCTCTGCCACTTCTTGAAACAGTCCATCTTGTCCAAAATTTGCAATGATTGAAACAGAAATAACATTTTTGACAATACATTCATCTTTATAGCTGCAATTCGACCCAACAAGGAAAGCTTCAAATTTGACCATATTTCCAAATCTTTTTTCACTTCTATCCAACATTTCTCATAGTTATCTTTAAATAAATTTAAATTCTTAGCAGTCATATTAACCCCCAAATATTTTACTTTCTTAACTAATGTTAAACCTGTCTCCTTCTGAAACCTCTCTTTCTCAATTGGTGTAAAATTTTTCTCAAGCACTTTAGTTTTTGACTTGTTCAGCTTAAATCCTGCCACATGACCAAATTCTTGAATCAATTCTAATACTCTTTTCGTACTAGATTCTGGCTCCTGTAACGTCAAAACTAGGTCATCTGCAAAAGCTTTCAATTTGTATTGTTTGGCTCCGACCTGAATACCTTTAATCAGACGGTCCCTTCTAATCATATTCAGCAAAACCTCCAGAACCGAAATAAAAAGCAATGGGGAAATTGGGCAGCCTTGTCGTGTCCCTTTCTCTATCTTAAATTCCTCTGTCATCACATTATTAACTATTAACTTAGCCTTTTGTTCTGAGTAAATTGCACTTATACCATTTTCAAACCCTTGGCCCACCCCCATTCCCTGAAGATTTTTCTTCATAAAATTCCAAGAAATATTATCAAAAGCTTTTTCCGCGTCTATAAAAATTAAAACTGCTTTGGTATTGATGTTCACTTGCAGCTTCTCCAAAATTTTAATTATATTCCTCGTATTGTCAGACAGATGTCTACCTAGGAGAAAGCCGGCTTGATCTTTATGTATCTCTTCAACTAATACCTTTTTAAATCTATTAGCCAAGATATCAGCAAAAATTTTGTAATCCACATTAAGCAGGGATATGGGGCAGTAGTTCTTGAGTTGTGTCTTTTCAGACTCAGTTTTCGGTATAAGTGTAATGTAAGCTTCCTTCCACGACTCTGGTGCCTTTTCCCCCTCCAAAATTTCATTACAGACCTCCTTTAGTGGCTGAATTAACCAGTCTTTCAAAGATCTATAGTATTTGGAGGTTAGACCATCCGGCCCTGGAGATTTACCCAACTGCATGTTCTGAATGGCACCTTCTACCTCCTGTTCTGTAATTTTGTGATTCAACATTATCTTATTTTCTTGAGAGATTTTTTGTAATCCATTTGTTCTTAAAAATTGGTCTAAATCAGTCTCTTTCTGTGGCCCTTGTGTATATAGTTGTTTAAAATATCTCTGGAAGCACTTTCTAATCTCCAATGGATTCTGTATGTTCTTTCCTTCCACATCCAGATTTGTGATAGTGTTTAATTTTTGTCTTTTTTTCATCTGCCAAGCTAGCAGTTTAAACATCACTTTTACAACACAAAATCGTTACATTTTATGTAGCAGAATGAGTGGCATGTGCAGGTGATCAGAGTTAAATTAAATTTAATCACAGCTTGCTGTCCTGTAGCAGCACCCAAAATCAGTTGCTTGAGGCCAAGCCTCATGACAGGGACCAGCAATAGAGCTGGACGAGCTAATTTTAATTTTAGTTTTTGGTCTGAAGACTGCATTTGCCCTTGGCTAATCTTCTGGGGGCTGCATGCTAGCACTGGGTGTGACGGCCCCTTTCCTGCACACACAATCTCACATATACACATGGGACACACACAGCAACAACACCCTTGGCTGATCTATGCAAATCATCTGAGGAGGATTTTTGCCATCTCCCCACTCATTAAAATGATTGGTCTGATGTGCAGAAGCCCTCTGACCTCTTCTGAATCAGGCTGACCTATGGGCTGCACATAGACAGTGTTTGGCTGCCCAAGTCTGCGGACAAGAAAGCGAAGTTGTTATGTACTAAGCTTGGATCCTAGACCAATAGGCAGGCAGGATCCTAGAATGCAACAACCTGATTGGCCTGCAGGAGCAGCCCAATCAGGCTCCAGGAGGGAAGCAGAATCATCCAATCAGACAGGACGCATTGTGTAAATAATGTATGTAAAGCTTGAGGTTTGGGGGGAAATCCATTCACTGTTTTACGATCTGCAATAAAGAGCATGAAATCACTATGCGACTCCAAGTATATTTCACTGGCAACAAAGGTGGGATCCCGCTGAGCTGTCCGCACACCGCACCGCAGCCGCCACTGGCAACACCGCTGCATTGCACCACGCATCCAGGCTACTGGGACCCAAGGACCCAGAATGGCAACAGACAGCAGCTTCATGTCGTTCAGCCCAGCCTCAGGAGACTGGGAAGGATACCCCACCCATTTCCAGTTCCTCCTGGAGGCAAAGGACGTCACTGATGTAGCCAAGAAGTGGGCGACATTATTCAGCATCTGTGGAGAAGAAATGTTCGAGATTGTCCGAGTTCTCCTTGCACCCGCAAATATTGTGACCATTCCCTACAACATGATAATGGAACGGCTGAAGGGGCACTTCTCGCCACAGCCCTCGGTGGTAGCATGTCGCAACGCCTTCTAAGCAAAGCAGCAGACCCCCGGAGAAACAATAACCGGGTATGTGACCTCCCTCCACCAGGCCGCCCGGCTCTGCAACCTCACAGAGCCGGAGAACATGCTCCGCGACCGCCTCATCAGTGGCCTGAGGGACGAGAAGCTGCAGTGGCACCTTTGCACCAAGAAGGACCTGATGTTCCAGGTCACCCAAAGGAGGCCCTGGCAACTGAAGCTGCCGAGAGGTCAGCGCAAGGATTCTTGCCGAACTCGGCGTCCCAACCAAGGGTCCACCACAAGGACCTCACCGACAACTCAGAATCCAACAGGGAGGACGTACACTGAGTGCTGCAGCACACACAAGCTGCACATCCACCACAATAGCCTCGGACGGAAGAGGAGAACTGCACAAGCTGCGATGAGAGCCATTAGTGGAGGACTTGCCATTTCCGCAACGCAAAATGCCGACAATGCAGAAAAGCGGGACACATTGCCTGGGTGTGTTGTGCCCGACCTGGCCAATGCCTCACATCAGATGGCTGACCCAAGAGTCCCAGGCCCCACGGTCCAACACACCAAGGCAACTCGATGGAAATCACAGACCGTCAGGTATACCAGTTGCCTCATTCCAATGCAAAAAAAATTACATTGAGGTACAGATAGAGGGAGCCCCGTGCCGCATAGAGCTTGATACAGGCTCAACCCTGTCCATAATCTTGGCACAGAGATTAAGGAGATTGTGTCTCAGCGGTGGCCCCAAGCTTAGGCTGGCCCCATTCACCCTCCGGTACTTCCAAAAATGCAAAGTCCCCACAATGGGGGTGGGAACCTTCAATGTACAATATCAAGGGCAGAAGCAGCAGTTAGACTTGATCATGGTCAAGGGGCCCTACGTTAGCTTACTGGGGTTGGCGTGGTTTGGGCCACTGGGGCTAGCCATCACTGGGGTGAACTGCACCAGCTCCCACATGGACATGGATTGGGTCAGGGACCAATCACAGGAGGCAGGAATGCAAGAGGGGAGCCAATGACCTCTTAAAGCTGCTAGGGCCCAGGGTGATGGTATTTTTCTAAAGTGATACAGTGACTCCCAAGGAACAAGAATCAAAACCAGCTCTTAGAAGCTCCACCTGGGGCTGATGGCCTTAAGACAGGGTGCCAGCTGGAAAAGACGGCAAGAGTTTCTTTTCTTTTCTTTTCAAAATTTTTTATTCATTTTATAACAGAAATAAAGAACACAAACAGAAAAACAAACAATACAAACAAATTCTTGTCATATCCTTATTTTTCTAAAGATTGTTAAGTGGGCTTCCGCAAGTCCCTCCTGTCTGATTTTCATTTTGTTTCATCTTTAGCAGTTTACATATATCATAATTTCTAACCATCTTTTTTTTTTAATCACACTTAAAATAACTTCACATTTTATCACTTACAAATAATACTATTTTAAAATACCCTATCTTCTACTTCTAACCCTACAGCCTATATCCACTTCCAAAGCTATTTTAAGATTTAAATATTAACATATTTTTGCAAATATTTCTTAAACTTCTTCCAGTCTTCTTCCACCGTCTCTTTTCTCTGGTCTCGGAGTCTCCCGGTCAGTTTGGCAAGTTCTATATAGTCCATCATCTTCATCTGCCATTCTTCGACAGTTGGTAAATCTTGTTTCTTCCAATTCTTCACTACCAATATTCTCGCAGTTGTTGTGGCATACAGAAAAAAAAGTAATATCCTTTTTGGGGATTTCATCCCCCACTATACCAAGTAAAAAGGCTTCTGGTTTTTTACTAAATGTGTTTTTCAACACTTTTTTCAATTCATTATAAATCCTTTCCCAGAAGCCTTTTACCTTGGAGCAGGTCCACCACATGTGGTAAAAGGTTCCTTCTTTTTCTCTACGTTTCCAGCATTTATTATCATGAGTATGATACATTTTTGCTAACTTCACTGGTGTTAAATACCATCTGTACATCATTTTCATTAATTTTTTTCTTAATACATTACAATGTGTAAATTTGATTCCCTTTTCCCACAATTTCTCCCAATCCACCATCATGATATTGTGCCCCACATCCCTGGCCCATTCAGTCATTACAGATTTCACTTGTTCATCTTTCATATGCCATTCCAGAAATAAGTTATACATCTTAGATAGGTTTTTTGTTTTTGTATCTAATAATTCCGTTTCCAGTTTGGATTTCTCTGTTTGAAAACCAATTTTCTTATCCATTTTAAACACTTCATTTATCTGGATGTACTGGAACCAATCATCTATTTTATCTTTCAACTGATCATAAGATTTTAATCTAAATTGGTCCCCTATTTCCATCAGAATATCATTATACTTCAACTATGTCTTTTTCATATTCAAACTTTTATGGGTCTTAGCTTCCAATGGTGATATCCACCTGGGTGTTTTCCTTTCTAACAAAACCTTGTATCTTATCCAAACATTATTCAAAGATTTTCTAATTATATGATTTTTAAATCCTTTATGAGCTTTTATCTTGTCATACCATAAATATGCATGCCAACCAAATACATTATCAAAACCTTCCAAATCTAAACCATCTGTATCTTCCAATAAACACCATTTTTTCAACCAGCAAAAGGCTGCAGCTTCAAAATAAATCCTTAAATCTGGCAGGGAGAAACCCCCTCTCTCTTTCACATCTGTTAATAATTTAAACTTAATTCTGGGTTTTCCCCCTGCCAGATAAATTTAGATAATACCTTTTGCCATTGCTTAAAACAATTCAACTTATCAATGATAGGAAGTACTTAGAACAAAAGTAACAACTTAGGCAATACATTCATCTTTATTGCAGAAATTCGGCCCAACAAAGATAGTTTCAACCTTGTCCAGATATCCAAATCTCTTTTAAGATCTTTCCATAGCTTTTCATAGTTGTCTTTGTACAAATTCCATCTTTTTTGTGGTCATATTTACACCCAGATATTTTACCTTTTTCGCAAACTTCAACCCTGTGGTTTGAGGACAAGAGTTTCTTGCACCCTGAATTGTTCTGTGAAAGAGGGACTCTATCTGCAGATGCAGCATTTACTGGGGACAGCTGCTCTGTCTACACATGGTGGTTTTCTTACTTTCTGGGTGGCACCTTGGCAATCAAATAGCCTCGGGTGCTGGGGGGGGGGGGAGTGTGGAGTCCCAGCTGAAATAAAGCTTGTTTTAGCATCTCCAAAAAGGCTTGGACACAAAACAAGCAAGCCAGCCTGTCCTCTGCCACCAATATGGATTTCAAGGTCACTTTCAAGTTGTTGTTACTTTAGACATTTGTTTGTGTGTTTTAATGACTGCTTGTTTCCTGTCTGTATCACAGAAGGGATCCTTGGGCAAGCTGTGTTTCCTGTCTTTCTGTCTTGGCTTTTTGTACACAAATGTGCATGCTTATACAGAAAGAAAGAAAGAAAGAAAGAAAGAAAGAAAGAAAGAAAGAAAGAAAGAAAAGGGAGGCTGGAAGCTGATTAAACTTTTATTACAACATGCTGCAAAATGCCTCTTAAATAGGTCCCTTCAGAGGCCCCAGCCATAGCCATAAAGTACCAGCAGGGGCTATGTTACTAAATAAATAACCATTGAAAGAACACTACTTGCAATCTAGTTTCTTTAAAGCCCCCCAAATAAAATTACTTTACTGTTTATGCTGGATGAAATTGAAAAAGCTGGGAAAGGGGAGGGAAGTGCCTGGTTTGGGTAAAGGAAGGTACGCTTGAGTGATTTAGGGTGTTTGTGGTGGAATAAGGCAAATAATCGCTGGAAGTAAGTTGAGAGAACGTGTCGTTTTTGAATGCTGAATGTGCTGAGGGAGGCCTGTTCCTGGCAATGTTTACATAATTGCCCTAAATATGCTTCGCAACCCCAGCAGAGGGTGAGAGGGTTGGTATCCGTGTGTAATGGAATAAATGATGCTTAAGGTTGCAAGGCTTGCAAAGTAGCCAAAATCCACTCCAAATAGTAAGCCAAGAAATGAAGAGTTGACTCAGAAACAAGAGAGTCAGAGGAGAGAAGGAAAGGAGGTGATGAGGGTCAAAGGGATGTAGGGAGGCCCATTTAGGCATCTGTGGACACTTTCCCAAGTGGTACTAAGAAGCCCCTTTCCTTTCCTTCTTACATTTATTTCCTGTGCTTCTCCCATCATGGACCTCAAGCGGCCTGTCTGGGCACTGACCAGACCTAGAGCTGCTTAGCTTCAGTAAGGCCACTGTGATCCACTTTGCACTGAATACTAAGACAACCTATGCCTTGGTTTCACCCCAGGTGTCATGGTAGCAGGAGGACCACGAGAAGCAGCAGCACATGCAGGTGCAATCTCCTTTCTGGGAACCTGCACACTTGGACATCCATGCTGAGCCATGGTTTGGTTTGGCTTAGCATTGCATGCAAACATAGACCATGTATCCCATGCCTTCTGGCCATGCCCAAGGGCATCAGGTGGGTATCCTTTTCCAGATTAAGGACTGAATTCCTTTCTTTACAATCTTCCAGGGGCCACATGCCAGTGGTGTGTGGGACCAGAGGCACAAGCGGGCAGAACAATTACACTTTCCTCTGTACAGGAGTCTAGCTTCTAAACACACTTGGATGCCCCTCTCTACCCTCCGTCCATGCAATGAGACATTGTCAGGGTTCAAGGAGACATGCCAGCCCAGTGAAAATATTCAACGCAGATGTGAAGCAAGGCTGAGGAGGGGATGTGGCTGCATAGGGGGCTGGCTTGAAGAGAGTTCCAAGGGAGGAAGGCGCAAAGGGCCACATCTGTACCTTGAGATTCCCACTCCTCCTGCATTGAGACTGTTACTTCTGTCACTCTTTAACTTGGATCAGTGAAGGCTAGAGGAAAGAAGGTGGATTCAGCTGAATGTACATTCAAGACAATAGGGATTTTGTATATATATTATATGTGCCAAGTGAAGCATGGTTTGTGAAAGCAAAAATGCAGAAGCACCAGGAGGAAGAAAGCAATTGCCACATGCAAATGCAATGTAAGCAAAGTGACACCTGCACCAAACACCATGGAGGTAACCTACCATGCAGACGCAAGTTTGTATGATCTATGCAAGACCAAAAGAAATCCAGCAGAGAGGGGGTATTTCTTTGTCACAACCGAGCTAATTTCTGTCTTGAATTTGGCATGTAAATTACTCGCACACAAGAATGTGCATGGTTTGTAACAAGAAAATGTGTTCCTGCACATATGCTTGCATATGTGTACTTCTCTGTGTGTGTATTTATCTATGTGTATATATAAATTTCTGCTACCAAATCATTCACATTTTAGAAATTTCAGCTAGATTCCTGAGGAATGCAAATCAGCCGAACTTATTGATAGCTATTAATGACAATAGTGTTGATATCAAGCCTTGTCATTCAGAGGCATTTGGCACTCTCCAGGTGCCCGGCTTGATTCCTTGTTGGCCTCCCCCGTCAGCGACTCCCGGCAAGACAAGGCATACACCCGCTGAAACGCTCTGTCGACCCTGGCCACCTTCTTGGCGCTCGTTTTGGTCACACCTGCAAGAGAAATCATGTTAGACTCAGAATTACATTCCATGTAATCACTTTGGTCAAAAGTCAACAAATACAGTCCATCTTTCTGTCTGGCAGAAGGATATACCTCTCCATCTTTGAAGATCTCGCAGCTCTTATCATCATAGGACAGTCTCAGTCCTTTCTTTGCAATCTGCGAAACACTCAGCAGATTGAACTTCAGTTCAGGAACCAAGTAAACATTGTTTATTGTCAAGTTCAGACTCTTAAGATAGACAGTCCCTTTTCCGGTCGCTTCCAGCTCCTGACCGTTGGCCTGTGTCACAGCGAAGCTTTGCTTCTTAAACGATGAAAAGAGTCCTCTGTGTGGGGACATATGAACTATCGCTGCAGTGTCGATAATAAACGCGTTCCCAACATCTGGCGTGGTTCCTTTCGCCATCAAAGCCCTTGCAGGTTCCACCATAGGCTTGGTATGACCTTTGCCTGACGCCTCAGGCTTTGCTGAGCGGCCCTTCGCTCCTTTCGGCTGGCGTGGCTTCTTGCAGCTCCGCTGAAGATGCCCAGCCTGTCCGCAATTTTAACATCGAACAGCGTTCAAAGCTACAGCATCCTCTCCAGTAGCAACATCAGTGGGGGAATTAGAACTCCGTTCTTCCCTCCCCCTGTCCTTGGCATCCATTTTGAATCCAAGCCTCAGCTCTCCACTCTCGAGCTAGTTAAAATCCAAAAGCTCCTTTTTGAGCTGTCTTTCTGCCTCTCTCTCAGGCAGGCAATTCTCAAAGCTGTCTCAAAGTCAAAACAACTTTCGCTTTCCCGGCTCTGACTGAGCCAGCCCCAGGTGTCAGTAGTTTTCCACTGCCCTGACTGTCGTTGCTTAGCAACTGTGCATACTTTTCATCCTTATCTCGCCGCAAGAATTTCTGGTATGCAAGCCTTTCTTTCAGAGCTGTTTTTATCCAAACGCAGCTCTCTCGTGAACCAGAGAATAAATCAATCTGCATTCACACTTTTAGCCCGATATTCAGCATACCTTTTTGGGGCTCCGTTGCTTGGAAAACACCCCCTCTTGGTGCCAGCCGTCTGTTCAGCTTCTGGCTGCAATTGCAGACGTTATCTTCTTTCCTTGGTGCAGAGGATGGCACACGATCCATCAACCTCTCACCTCTCATGCTGATTCCCATGGATCAGATAACCAGCAGCGTCTGCTACCATATGTTGATATCAAGCCTTGTCATTCAGAGGCATTTGGCACTCTCCAGGTGCTCGGCTTGATTCCTTGTTGGCCTCCCCCGTCAGCGACTCCCGGCAAGACAAGGCGAGGTCTTTATCGGCCTATCCTTCTTCAAACGTGAGAAGAACACAGCCACTCCTCCTCCCTCACTCCCTGCCATCCCCAGGGAGGGGAAAGAGACAGACAGAAATGTATTTACATGCCTTTATTTCTGTCTTTCCTCAGTGCAGAGAACAACATGTCTGCACCCTCTTTACAGCCACAGCAGAGAGAGAATAACTCCACCCATGTACTTCCAGTACAGGGTCATGTGACACTCTGAGCTAACATCCGGTGCTCAGTGCACATAATAGACTGTCCCTTCTTCCCACGGTACAGTCCCAAAACATCAACATCCTGTTTGGCTTTCCAGCCATCTGGAGCACTCAGCAGCATTGCTCCTTTTTCGTAACAAATAGGGCCTCTGAACTGAATTGAGAGCAGATTCATTTATTCATTTGGGGGTGGCAGAAGTTGTGGCTGTGCTGTTTGGGATGCAGTTCTTATTTGGGGGGCTCCATGTTGAGTCCATGTTGAAGAAAGTCAGAAACCACACTCAAGATCTCCAGTAATCTACTCTCATGAAGAACCCAGGGATGAGGGACTTGAGGCCCCCCAGATATTGTTGGAGTCCAACTCCCATCAGCACCAGCCAGCTTAGCCAATGGTCAGGGCTTATAGAAGTTAGAGTCCAACAACATCTGCAGGAAGAGGACTACAGCTCAGTGGTAGATCATCTGCTTTGCTTTCAGAAGGTCCCATTTTGAATCCTTGGTATCTCATCTGAAACCTGGTTTAATCCTTTGCCAGTCCTTGTTAAAATACTGAGCTAGGTGTACCAATGGTCTGACTCAGTAGAATGTTCATATGAAGGGTCGCAGGTTCCCTATCCTTCCCTCCCCATGAGGACAAGTGGTATGAACACAACAACACTCTATATAACGGCCCTGCATTTAACTAAAATTTCAGAGAAGTCAAAATCTGGACTCCCATTAATGTTGTTTGCACACCCAAGAGTCCAGGGGCTAAATCATCCTATCATGGTGGAAATCATTATTTAAACAATACAATAAGTACTATATGTTGATTCAGCCATTAATGCACGCAAGATATTTTGAGTTAAAGGAGAAAGAGCCTGAATATGATGTCTTAGAACAGGCCTAGGCAAACTCAGCCCTCCAGATGTTTTGGGACTACAACGCCCATTATCCCTAGCTAACAGGACTAGTGTTCAGGGATGGTGGGAACTGTAGTCTCTGGAGGGCCGAGTTTGGATATGCCTGTCTTAGCACATGCCATAGGAAGTAACATGGGTGAGTGTGGAAGGAGCTATTAATAGAGACCCAGGTATAATCATTGTATATTTGTACCCATGCATTACAAAAAATAACCCTTAATTTCAGGGTGGTGTTTTTTGTTTTTTACATTAACTCAGTGTTGTTCATCATCATCAACCTTTTATTCGACCATCAGTCAGAAAAAAGTACATTTGTCAATACACAGTTAAAACATCCAGGAAGATTTTAGAACTTAGCCAACACTAAAATGGGCTAAACAGATAGCCCCATATCAATACAGTCAATTATAGTCTTGCGACGCTTAAAAGCTAAAAAAAGAAATTTGGCCACCAAGGACGGTATAGCTCTAGTGACATTATTCAGCAAGTGTAAAACCTGGTTTTCTCCGGGTAGGAAGCTAAATTGACATAGGTGTGGGTCTATAAAGTTTTGTCTAAGCTCTGCTTAAGAAGGGCAAGTCAAGAGAATGTGTTCGGTGGACTCAACCACACCCATGGCACAATGACAGGTTCTCTGGGTGTATGGTACTCGCCTGTACCTTCCCCACAATATCGCAGAGTCAAGGACATTTAATCTAGCCACTGTAAGAAGTCTGCGGTATTCAACATAGTGGATTTCTGCAAGGTAGGGGGCCGGTATGGTCTGATAAATCTGGTCCCCTAGGAACATCCCTGGTTTTACCAGGGCTATGTCCTCTTGTCTGGCAATGTCACTCAGTCTCCGGGAAATCACAGCTCTAGCTTGATTGTACATCATAGACTCAAAGTAAAGGTGAGACAATCCGCAGGATTGAACCTCGTTAATGACCTCCCTTTCCCACGATGATTGGAAATCGTCCCTCAGTATCAAGGGGGCAATACCCACTGGTTTAAAACAAAGCTTGAGCCATAGCCAGAGCTTCGTCTTCAAGGCCACATACCGTAGAGCTTGCCAGCCGACCTCTAATCTCATAACTGCACCCGCTACCAAGGGGGGAATCCTAAGGATGGCTCTAAGGAATCGCGTTTGGATAGAATCCAATTTCAAAAAATCCCTACGGGAGCCTAAAGAGATGCCCACCAAAAGAAGGGGGAGGACTTTCATTTGAAAGAGTCTCAAAGCTATCTTCACTGATTGAGCCTGATTCTTAGCATATAGAGATCTAATCTGGATGGCTGCTTTAGATGCATTAGTTGTTATATAGTCTCTATGGGCCAGAAAAGACCTATTTGACCGTATTACTTGTCCCAGATATTTAAAGCAGTTAACCTGCTCTAGGGGGATCCCGTTCATCGACCATCGATGGAGTCTCGGTCGGGCAGAGAAGACCATGATCTTGGTCTTAGCATAGTTGGGTTGGAGCTCATGCTGATCACAGTATTCATGTAGAGCTTGCAACATTCTCCTCAGTCCAGTAGGGGATCTGGCAAGAAGTGCGGCGTCATCCGCATACAGAAGAACATTCAGAGATCGGCCTGCTAATTTGGGGGGGTGGAAAGCATCATTGGCCATGTGAGTCACCAGTGAGTTAATGTAAAAGCTAAACAATGCTGGGGCCAATAGACAACCCTGTCTTACCCCTCTAGTGGTGGTAACAGGGTTGGAGACTAGACCTTTATTGTCTAGCCTGATTCTCAGAAAGGTGTTTGTATGGAGGCTGATAATCAGATGAAGGAGACGACGATCGATCTTTGTAGCAGCCAGTTTTGTCCATAGCTGCTTTCTAGAGATTCGATCAAATGCCTGCTTAAGGTCAATAAAAGCCACATGAAGAACCTTTGGGGCTTTGCCGGCATACTTTTCCGCCAGGTGATTCAAGATTAATATTTGGTCTGTGGTAGATCTTCCAGGGCAAAAACCCGCCTGTTCATCAGCAATGATATTGTCGTCCTCCATCCATTTCGATAGTTTGTTTAGCAGGTACCCCGAGTAAATCTTCCCAATGACATTTAGCAAGCTGATTGGCCTAAAGTTGCTCGGCTCTGTACGTGGGCCTTTCTTATGTATTAATACAATCAACACAGAGCTCCAGCTTGAGGGAAACTTTGCTGTTTTGTTTATATGCGTGTAAAGTGCTGCTAAAAGTGGGATCCACCAATCTTTATTTGCTTTGATGGCATCAATGGATATAAGGTCATCACCGGGGGCCTTGCCTGCTTTAAATCGATCTATGAGAGTTTCAACTTCAGGGCATGTAACTGGGTCCCAATCGGGCAGTACTTCCGGCTCCACCGTATCTCCGCAGGCATCATGGGGTGCATACAGATCGGCGAAGTATCTTTCCCAAGTGTCCGCTGAGATGTGGGGTTCTATTCTTGCAAGTGGCCTACCCAGGTATCTGGAAATTAACTGCCAAAAAGAGGCTGGATTTCTATTCTCTGCAGCTATCAAAAGGTTGTTCCAATTGTTTCTTTCTGCCTCGAGCTTCTTTTCCTTTAGTAGGACTTTGTAACTTCTCCTGGTGATAAGGCGGTTATTTGGCATGGGGTCATTTGATGCTCTGTATGCCAACCATTCATTATACAGATGATTCTTGAAGTTTTTGCATTCCTCATCGAACCATTTTTTGTGGAAAAACTGTTTACCATGCTTTGTGGGGGACCGAGCTAATGTTGGTTTTAGAAGTTCTACTAAATCATCATACATTGGTAGAGGCTCATCCGCCTGCATAAGGGAAGCCCTTTTTATTTGGAGCTGATCAGACCAGAGAAGTTCGTTCAACTGCTGGGCCGAGTTGGAGGTCCATTTAAGGGCTGTAGGTCTTATCTCCAGATGATCATTTGATAGGTGCACAAAGGAGTGCCTATCAAGTTCGTCAGCCAGAGTCAAGGAAATTTCTAGAGGAAAGTGATCACTCTCCAATCTTGTAGCCACCTTAAAGCTGGATATTTTTGGGGTAAGGTCGGGAGATATCCATACAAAATCAATAGTGGATGCACGTGAACCTGACCAATAGGTGAATTCGGCAGGGTAGTCCGAGCTGACTGCCCCATTTGGCAGAAGGAAATTGAGGGCCAGCAAGGTTTGCCTGCATTTGAAACCTGCGTAAGTGGCTATGTTATCTTTGAATTTCCTTGGTAAAAGATCTGTAGTCATAAGATCTGTAGTCATGGTCAGGGCTTATAGAACTCCCATTATCCCTAGCTAACAGGACTAGTGTTCAGGGATGGTGGGAACTGTAGTCTCAAAACATCTGGAGGGCCGAGTTTGGATATGCCTGTCTTAGCACATGCCATAGGAAGTAACATGGGTGAGTGTGGAAGGAGCTATTAATAGAGACCCAGGTATAATCATTGTATATTTGTACCCATGCATTACAAAAAATAACCCTTAATTTCAGGGTGGTGTTTTTTGTTTTTTACATTAACTCAGTGTTGTTGACCTATGCATGGATGGAATTCAACATCACACAAATTTGATTGTTCCAACAATGCGAGCATTTCTGCTTACCAGTCAGAATGATCTCCTCTCCTCCTGAGCAGTGTGCTGGGGGTTCTCCCACCCCAAGCCAATTTGGGGTGGTGGGGTGGGGTGGAGGGATGAGAGGAGAGGAGAGGGGGAAATGCCCCGTTGCATTAGTGGGACTTGTGCTGGTTCCTGCTAGTGCAACTATTTAGCTGAATCCAACCCTAAACAACTATGACTTAAATGGGAACTCAGTTGCAATATCAGGCAGATAAAAGAGCCTTTACAAGCATAAGTACCTAAAGACCGCTGTTGGAATACTTCCCTGAACTTGCAACTGTTTTGACAATGTTCTACATAAATCTGGGCTCCAGACCTACAGTAGGTGTGTCTTCTGCCAGGAATTTCATCCGTGCCCACACTGCTGCAACTAACTCTGCTAGCTGTTTGTTCAGCTGGAACTGGTGCAGTTGGCTGACGCGCCAGCCGAGACACCACACACAGCCATTGAGCAAGCAAATTGCATTTGCAAAATATCTTCACGCAACGACTCTTAACCTGGGGCTATGGACATTGTGCTGCCGCGTGTGACGAGATGAGAAAGGAACTGATGCTTGGGAGGAATACAGTCCTGGGTTATTTGGGGATCAGAGGGGTTTGGGTTTCCTCCTTCACCTATGCCAGCAGGAGGTGAGAGAACCAAGGCATTCAAACATTTGAGTTGGTTTTGGAGTTGCAGAAGTGCATGCAGCAGATCACACCCCAAAATCTGCCAACCTATCAGAGGAGCTGGTTTCCTTTGATGTTTTGGGCCAAGTCCCACAGATGAGATTATTCTCTGGTAATAGAAGCCAAACCCCTCCAAAAGCATGCACAACTTGGCAGGAGTCAGATATGGAGGTGTCATCTGACTTGCCATTTTGATGCCTCTTGTCCTTTGGCAGAACAGTGAGCACCTTTGGCAAATTCTCTAATGAAAGCAGTCTGGACATATTGTGGAATGGCAAGAGGGACTCCATCAATTGTTGTTTGGGGAAGTGAATGGAGTAGTATTGATTTAGCACTTCATAGACCAGAAGGTCACAATGGAGCATGGAGATTACTTTGTTGTTTGTCGGAATTTAAAATGCCAAACCTATTCAAGCTGGCGTCTCCAAGGTCACTTGATTTCCTAGCCCCCATCTAGAGAAGATTAGTCACAGTTCAGTCCCATTTGAAAGCAACGAGACTTAGGTCAGTCACATAACTAATTTCCTCACTGATTACACCGAATATGAACATGTCTTTCTTTAGATCAGGGAAGCTACTGAAATCATGTTGCTAGGAGAGCTCAGGCTGAGGATTGTGGAGATTCTTGCTAAACTGTGCTCTTTACAAAACAATATTTTGGGAGTTTGGGATCTGTATCTTCAGAGATAAGCTTGCCAAGATGGTGGGCAACACTGGATGCCAATGCGTAGGGTGCTTATGTGCAAACAGGACTGAGGGTCAGGGCTTTAGGGGTCTGCATCTCTCCTAGATCCAGAGGCATAAAACAGTTTAAATTCTTATATGCAGATACACAAAATTGATTCTGATCGCAGTCTGATCACATAAAATCCACATTGCTTACTTGTGGCTGCCCTCCCTGATAGTGGATCACAAAGTGATGGCCAGTTTCTTCTAAATGAATTTTTTTGCCTACTTTCAGTCTTCAGTGTTCTTCCTTGCACTACCTCCCTCTGCTGGATTAATGAAGGCTTTTTAACACACACACACATACACCCCACACACCCCTAATCAATTTCATCATGACAGGATCTTTTCCCCCTGTCACTAAGTAACCACTCAACCTTCTTTAGAGGAAGCTATAAAAGAGAATTGAGGTTAGCAATCCTATACTCATAGAATCATAGAATCATAGAATCATATAGTTGGAAGAGACCACAAGGGCCATCGAGTCCAACCCCCTGCCAAGCAGGAAACACCATCAGAGCACTCCTGACATATGGTTGTCAAGCCTCTGCTTAAAGACCTCCAAAGAAGGAGACTCCATCACACTCCTTGGCAGCAAATTCCACTGTCGAACAGCTCTTACTGTCAGGAAGTTCTTCCTAATGTTTAGGTGGAATCTTCTTTCTTGTAGTTTGGAACCATTGCTCCGTGTCCGCTTCTCTGGAGCAGCAGAAAACAACCTTTCTCCCTCCACTATGTGACATCCTTTTATATATTTGAACATGGCTATCATATCACCCCTTAACCTCCTCTTCTCCAGGCTAAACATGCCCAGCTCCCTTAGCCGTTCCTCATAAGGCATCGTTTCCAGGCCTTTGACCATTTTGGTTGCCCTCCTATGGACATGTTCCAAGGCCGTTTTGAAGTGTGATCCTGTCCTCTGGGGTGTTAGCCACCCCTCCCAGTTTGGTGTCATCTGCAAATTTGATCAGGATGCCCTTGGGTCCATCATCCAAGTCGTTGATAAAGATGTTGAATAAGACCGGGCCCAAGACAGAACCCTGTGGCACCCCACTAGTCACTCTTCTCCAGGATGAAGAGGAACCATTGATGAGCACCCTTTGGGTTCGGTCAGTCAGCCAGTTACAAATCCACTGAGTGGTAGCATAGTCAAGACCGCATTTTACCAGCTTCTTTACAAGAATATCATGGGGCACCTTGTCAAATGCTGAAATCAAGGTAGGCTACATCCACTGCGTTCCCTTCATCTACCAGGCTTGTAATTCTGTCAAAAAATGAGATCAGGTTAGTCTGACATGACTTATTTTTCAGAAATCCATGCTGACTATTGGTGATCACAGCATTCCTTTCTAGGTGCTCACAGACTGTTTGCTTAATGATCTGCTCCAGAATCTTCCCTGGTATTGATGTCAGACTGACTGGGCGGTAATTATTTGGGTCCTCTCTTTTCCCCTTTTTGAAAATAGGGACAACATTTGCCCTCCTCCAGTCTGCCGGGACTTCGCCTGTTCTCCAGGAATTCTCAAAGATGACTGCCAGTGGTTCTGAGATCACATCTGCCAGTTCTTTTCATACTCTTGGATGCAGTTCATCTGGCCCTGGAGACTTGAATACATCTAAACTAGCCAAGTATTCTTGTACTATCTCCTTAGTTATTCTGGGCTGTGTTTCCTCTGCTGAATCATTTGCTCCAAATTCTTCAGGTCGGGCATTGTTTTCTTTATCAGAGAAGACTGAGGCAAAGAAGGCATTGAGGAGTTCAGTCCTTTCTGTGTCCCCTGTTTGCATTTCACCATCTTCTCCTCTGAGTGACCCCACTGTTTCTTTGTTCTTCCTTTTGCTATGAACATACCCATAAAAGCCTTTTTTGTTGCTTTTAACCTCTCTAGCAAGCCTGAGTTCATTCTGTGCTTTAGCTTTTCTGACTTTGTGTCTACACGTGCTGGCTATTTGTTTGAATTCCTCTTTGGTGGTTTCCCCCCTTTTCCATTTTTTGTACACATCCTTTTTTAATCTTAACTCAGTTAAAAGTTCTTTAGATAGCCACCCTGGCTTCTTTAGGCACCTTCCATGTTTCCGTCTCATTGGTATTGCCTGAAGTTGTGCTTTTACTATCTCCCTCTTAACAAACTCCCAGCCATCATGAACTCCCTTTCCTTTTAGTATATACTGTCCATGGGATCTCACCCAGCACTTCCCTAAGTTTTATGAAGTCGGCTTTCTTAAAGTCAAGAAATTGAGTCCTAGTATGCTTGGCTGCTCCTTTCCGCTGTATAGTAAACTTCAGAAGAGCATGATCACTCGCGCCTAATGATCCTTCCACTTCTACCCCACTAACCAGGTCATCAACATTGGTTAGGACCAGATCTAAAATGGCTGTTCCTCTCATTGCTTCTCCCACTTTCTGGACAATGAAGTTGTCTGCAAGGCCAGTGAGGAATTACTCACATTACCCCAGTGGGGAAGATGCAGCACCTCCACACTGGTGGAATGGCTCCTGCACCCTGTACATGCTCAGCCTGAGATGGGATGGGAAAGCACAGAGGAAAATCCCCAATCAGCAGAGATAGCCACAGAAACGTAGTCAAAGCCCACCAATTGGGGTTTTTGCATGTGACAACATGGACATGAGATTGGAGCCAGTGGGCACATGACCATAAGGACCCCCCCCCAAGCACACCTGAATTGCACGACCCACATTCCAATGCCTAAGTGCCCCTACTGCAGCCCCAGTGGCAAAGAAAGCTATGGCCCCTTTATGACACTCACAACCACCATTGTGTAGCAAAATATATGTAGGCAGTGCTTTTTTTCTAAAAAAATGTTTAGGGGTACTCTCATTTTGACTCAAGAAAATTACCATTTTTTTTATTTTTATAAATTTTTATTGATTTTCCAACATGAATTAAGACACTTTACAACTAACAATACATAGACAAACAAACATATAAACACGTATAATTTCATAACCTTTTTTTTCTTAAGCCTTGTTTCAACGACTTCCCCATACCTCCCTTTTCTGCATCCCTGTTTTAAACTTTTTCAGCAACCCCTAATTTCAATTACTTATGATTCAATTTCTTTGATCCTTTTTCTCTTACCCAATCATTTATCGCTGCAATTCTGTTTTACATTACCCATGACATTTTAGCACTCATTAATTTTACAACAGTTCTTAAGATAAACTTTAAATTTCTTCCAATCTTCTTCCACCGTCTCTTTTCCTTGGTCGCGGATTCTGCCAGTCATCTCAGCCAATCCCATATAGTCTATCACCTTCGTCTGCCACTCTTCCAGCGTGGGTAGTTCTTGTGTCTTCCAATACTTTGCTAAAAGAACTCTTGCTGCTGTTGTAGCATACATAAAGAATGTCCTATCTTTCCTTGACACCAATTGGCCTACCATGCCCAGGAGAAAGGCCTCTGGTTTCTTATGAAAGGTACACTTAAGGACCTTCTTAATTTCATTATAGATCATTTCCCAGAAGGCCTTAATCCTTGGGCACGTCCACCAAAGGTGGTAGAAAGTACCTTCAGTTTCATTACATTTCCAGCATTTATTATTGGGCGTATGATAGATTTTTGCAAGCTTGACTGGGGTCATGTACCACCTATAAATCATTTTCATAATGTTCTCTCTTAAGGCATTACATGCCGTAAACTTTATACTGGTGGTCCATAACTGTTCCCAGTCAGCAAACATGATGTCATGACCAATGTCTTGTGCCCATTTAATCATAGCTGATTTAACCGTCTCATCCTGTGTATTCCATTTCAACAGCAAGTTATACATTCTTGACAAATTCTTAGTATTGGGTTCCAACAATTCTGTTTCTAATTTTGATCTCTCCACCTGAAAGCCAATTTTCCTGTCCTGTTTGAATACTTCATTTATCTGGTAATAATGAAGCCAGTCTCTTACTTTAAACTTCAATTTCTCATAGCTCTGCAATTTCACTTTTCCCTCCTCTTGTTCTATAATTTCCCAGTATTTTGGCCATTTAGATTCCATATTAAGTTTTTTCACTTCCTTAGCTTCCATTGGTGACACCCACCTAGGGGTTTTGTTTTCCAACAGATCTTTATACCGAATCCAAACATTATATAATGCTTTCCTAACAATATGGTTTTTGAAACCTTTGTGAATTTTTACCTTGTCATACCATATATATGCATGCCAACCAAACCTGTTATTGAACCCTTCCAAATCCAAAATATCTGTGTTCTCAAGAAGTAGCCAATTTTTCAGCCAGCAAAAAGCCGCTGATTCATAATACAATTTTAAGTCTGGCAGGGCAAACCCCCCTCTTTCTTTTGCATCAGTTAATATCTTAAATTTTATTCTGGGCTTTTTGCCCTGCCAGACAAATTTGGATATGTCTTTCTGCCACCTCTTGAAACAATCCATTTTATCCACAATCTGCAATGTTTGAAACAAAAACAACATTTTGTAGTTCAAATCTGGAAAAAATAAACACAGTAAATGGACCAAAGTACAAAGATTCACAAAATGTTTAGGGGTATGCGTCCCCCTGCGTCCCCCCCCCCCGAAAAAAAGCACTGCATGTAGGGAAATGAGAAGCCACACAATGCAGACCTGCTGCATAGATTCTTTGGGCAGGAGACATACAGAAAGTACAAACAACCCAAGGAAAAACAATCTTTTGACAAGGGAGCAGGTCAGGCAACAAGGCAAACCACAGTTACACACTGACCACAGCAGCTCCCTGCATAGGACGTGGGGTTGGAAAGCAGCAGGCATGAATTTGAGCTCCACTAAGAGAAAGGAGTAGCATGACTCCACTTGCCTTTTGTATGACTAGTCATCTCGGAGGAAAAAGAGGGAGCTCCCAGGACTCGGACACACCACTAACAGCATAGGGCAATTTTCTAACCACTCAGCCACAGTAACAGGCAGGAATCATACCCACCATGGGGCCTTTGCCTCTCCCCACCTGCAACACACACACGCCATTCTGTGATGTTCTGAGTTTCCATCAGCAGCCAATGATGGAGATCAGGGGAGGGGAGCATGTGGCCCACCAGATGTTGCTGGATTCCAACTCCCAGGATGGCCAGTGGTCAGGGATGTTGGAAGCTGATATCCAGCTGGGATAACAAGTGATGTGATTGCTGATTTTATAGATTGTTGAAAGCTCCAAAAAAGCACAAGAGAAAAATCTCTTTCTTGAGAGAGTGCAGACTCCATTGCTGCACACATCTGCCTTCCTAAGGGGGTTTTGTTCAAGCTTGCTTCCCCTCAACTAGGCTGACTCCATCTATCATCATCATCATCATCATCAATATCATTATTAATTACATTTATTACCAGCCCTTCACCAGCAGATCCCAGAACAGGTTACAAGAAAAGCTGGAAACAGTTGTGAAAAGAGTGGGGCCCTACACATCTCAGGTAAAGAGAGGTGTATTCATCTAGGGAGGAAGGAGGTTGCTTGGTTCACGTTTTACCTCTGGGATGGGGAACCTGTGGTCCTCCAGAAGTTGGTAGGCTCCTCCGACTCCCATCAGCCCTAGCCAGGTTGGCCAATGGCCAGAGATGTTGGGAGATGTGATCCAACCACAGCTGGAGGGCTTCAGGCTCCCCACCACTAATGTAGGGCACACTGATCTGGGTGGAACCCAGAACATGATATCAGGACAAAAGATGAACTAATGCACAGCTCCTGGTTTAGTGGTAGCCTCACACTTCAGGTGGTGGCTGGCTTGCTTTTGAGACCAGTGTGTTCCCCTTCCTCATCAGCAGACTCCAGAGGGACTGGTGAATGATACAGCTCTATCAGATGTGAGTGTGTTGCCCCTCTCCTAAAGGCTACATACAGGATGGGATGAGGCTACATACAGAGAGGGCTCCCCCCCCCCGCATCGAGGGCAGCCTTACTCAGCCACCTCACTTTAAAAGATCAGCTTTGATAGCTTATTTCTCTTTCCTCTCTACCCCGCCCCAACTCTAATAAGTATTCAACTCAGCCTGGTTACATTATCATTCATATTTCATGGGTGCAAAGCAGGGGAAAGGAGCTTGAATTCCAGCTGGTGCACCAGACTGCTGGTTCCAGCTCAAGTCCCAGAAGAGAAGACTCCACTGTATGTCTGCCGAACCAAGACTGCAAATCAATTGCAGTCTGTAATGTGACAGAGGTGCTCAGGAATACTTGGATGGAGGGACCTGGCTTGCCTTTGCTTTTCATATTCACACATTCTGTCTGTTGATTGATGCTGGGGGATGGGGGCCTGTGGTCCTCCAAATGTTGCTGGACTCCAGCTCCCATCATCCTTGGCCACTGGCTATTCTGGCTGGGGCTGATGGGAATTGGAGTCCAATAGGATTTGGAGGGCAGCAGGTCCCCTCATCCCTCATCTATATGCTGTATTGTTGACCTCATGACTGGAAACGGCAAGATCCAGCAGAGGCACCTGAACATTTGCACCCCAAATTGCTTTTAAAAACATAGCAGCAACCTAAAATACAGAATATATGGGATGATTTCTTTTTAAGACCACAGGATTGTGGCCATAATATTTTAAAGTATGGAATTGAGGGAGAGACACAAAATTGGATATGATTGTAGGCATCTTCATTACAACAGTTAATAAATAAGGACCAGTTTTCTAAACACTTATTTTCTTGCTCATTTTGCTTAGATTTTAAAAAGTGTGCACACACGAAAACCTCATGAGTTTTGCATTCAAAGCAATCTCCCTAATTTTTGTCAGCCATTCTGACCTCTTTAGAGGCTCAGCTGAGGGAACACCTCTTAAATAAAACACAGAACCAAGAGAATTACAACAGATCCAGTTAGGGACTCGGTTTATTAACTATTGCAGTAGGTCAGCCTTGCCAACCAGTTGCTCAACAGAACCAGTTAGAAAAGACTGCCCAGAGGCAAATCAGAAGAAAGCTTATGTTGTAGTTGAAACACAGCAAACAAAGAGTCCTAAAACCTCAAACATTCTTCTACATACATCAAGAAAAGTTACAGGTCATGGGATGATAAACATGTATGGCTCCATACTGCTATCTGCTCCCCCACAATTACCTTGGGGTGCCCCAGGTGCCCAGGCATTTGGGTCTCAAATGTCCTACTTTATCAGTGTTTCCTTAGCAATCAGACCTTTGACGGGGTTGTTGACATTTCTGTCTCTCACTTCTCTTTTTCCCTGAGCTATCCCAGGAAGCTTCAAGAAGATGTTTGGATTTACACCCTGATACTAACTAGAACATCTTTAATGACCATTTGTGCCACTTTCAGGGTTAGATGGGGTTTCTTCTTTATAGCCTAGAGAGCACAGGGGTTTTAAAATGTTATAAAATGTGAGTGATGCATTCTATCTTTCTAAAGGTTAAGTACCATTAATATTTGAAACATCATGGAATCAAAATATCTACCCCAGGTTTCTGATTCTTATGTCAGGGATACCTTCAAGAAGAAGACCCACTTCCTGGTTGCCTCCACCACCACAAGCTCCTCCATCTATCTATTCCCATGTATAATACTCTGCAATCTGACCATCCTTTAGGTGGTGTGTCTTAAGTTTCTTTTCCTTTTTTTCATTGAGCAGGTGCAAAACATCTCCCAGTCCATGGAGGTGCTGGACCTTCGGACCTATCGGGACCTGCAGTATGTGCGCAATACTGAGTCGCTAATAAAGGGGCTGGACTCCAGGCTGAAAGTGGCCACAGAGAGCCAGAAAAATCTGAATGCCAAAAGTTTCCAGGTAACTCTTCTGCTTGGCCAAGTCCTTCCTGATCTACATAGTCACTATCTCTGGAGGGACGTTGTTTGTGGACTGGTTTTCTGATGCTGGTGGGTTCCTAGAGTATTATTTTAATTGCTAATGTTGCTGTTTGAAAGCCAGTTGAGAATGAGAAGGTGTTGGGTGGTGTTTATCACATATGCCTGATGGAAGCAGGTGTGGCCCTTCAGAAGTTGTTGGACTACAGCTCCCATCATCCCTTACCATTGGCCATGCTGGCTGAGGCTGATGGGGGTTGGAGTCAAAGAACATTCAGAGGGATGCAATTTTCCCATTGGGGAAGAATAAAATAACAAAGAGGAATAAATTCAGCTTGCAGCCTTCAACTTCCAGCCTTCCCTTTTTAGTTAGACTGGTAAAGGTAAAGGGACCCCTGACCATTAGGTCCAGCTGTGGATGACTCTGGGGTTGCAGTGGTCATCTCACTCTATAGGCTGAGGGAGCCGGCATACAGCTTCCAGGTCATGTGGCCAGCATGACTAAGCCGCTTCTGGTGAAACCAGAGCAGTGCAAGGAAATGCCATTTACCTTCCCGCCAGAGCAGTACCTTTTTCTCTACTTGCACTTTGACGTGCTTTCGAACTGCTAGGTTGGCAGGAGCAGGGACCGAGCAACAGGAGCTCACCCTGTCATGGGGATTCGAACTGCCAACCTTCTGATTGGCAAGCCCTAGGCTCTGTGGTTTAGACCACAGCGCCACCCGCATCCCAGTTAGATTGGTACTAAGCAGCAAAAAATTTAAAATTGCACATTATGTATTCCCCTCTCCATTGTAGCTTAGGAGGGGAATGATTTTGAGTAGGAAAGCAGGTGGAAGAAGGATTAAACACAAATAATAATAATAATAATAATAATAATAATAATAATAATAATTTATTTGTACCCCGCCCATCTGGCTGGGTTTCCCCAGCCACTCTGGGTGGCTTCCAACAAAGATTAAAAATACATTAAAATGTCACATATTAAAAACTTCCCTGAACAGGGCTGCCTTCAGATGTCTTCTAAATGTCAGTCTCACAGCCACCTGAGGCTACTCCATTGCATGCATTGCATGCATTGAAATTTGCACTTCTCCAAATATTTCCCATGCAATTCTCTGAACATAAATGCATATCTATGCATACCAGTGCATATAATAGTGAAAATAGCACAAAATATGCTTTATATTACAGTGTAGCCAAAGGAAAGAGGCAGGAGCTTGTGCGGCCTTGAGCCTGACAGATGCTGCAGCCAAGGCATTGATTAAATATCAGAGCAGCAGCCAACAGCTTGGTTAGTTTTAGTCACAGTGTGTAGGCAGTGGGGCCCCAGGGGCTGCTGGTAACCCAGCCAATGGATCAGGAGTACAGCCCAGGCACCCCTGCTGGGAAATCAAGGGGACAGTGAGAAGAAATATGGCAAAAAAGGGAGGGGCAAACTGGGCATGGTTCCTACTCAGCAGCTGCTGGAGAGTGAGGTGGCAGTTTGGAGGAATGACCAAGTGCTGCACAAATTGGTCATAATAAAGTGATTGATTAAAAGAGAATGAAGAGGGCAGAAATGGAGTGGTAATTTCTATCAAAGCACTGATGGAAAATAGCCCAGCCCCATCTCTTTTGGGAAGAAGCAGAAGTAGAGTGACTTATCCAAAATGGAAAAGAAAAACACCTCTCAATGCATAGATAGATAAAAATAAAAAATGAAGCTCCGCCCCTCTTTCGGGGTCCCATTGCTACATGCATACACTTAGTCAAGGAATACAAGCTCAGGAAACACCGTGCCAAAGTATTTGACCGAAGTATTCCAGTATTTGAGTTTTCCTTGATGTGCAACAATAAAAGAAATGCACGAGATGCCATGAATGAGCCAGCCACAAACAAACCACCCTGTCTTTAGAACATCCTCAGCAGAGATGGGTACGGACCATGTCTTGAAAGTTGCTGTGAAGGGAAGGCTATCTGGGACTTTGGGGAAATGGTAAAAATCACCATTACAATGTGGAGAATAGTATCTGTGCATTTTGACTCATCTTGTGTCTTACAAATGTTAGAAACTTATTGTTTAAGTAAAGGTTGAGGATCATGGTTCATGCCTAAGAACCACACCTTTGGTTAATCTAGTCTAGCATTACAGATTATGACTCTCAACTGCTCTCTTTGGTCTCAGGCATGAGCCTTTCCCATAATCTACTACCTGACAGCAAGGATTGAAAATGGGGCCTTCTGATGCAGAAGCATGTGCTCTGCTGGGCCACAGCTCCCATCACCCCTGTCCATTGGCCATGCGGACTGGAGTTGATGGGAGCTGGAGTCCAACAACATTTGAAGGGCAACAGGTTGGGGAAAGCGGCCATAGACTATTCCTCTAAGACTCCAGACTGCCTGTGCCAGTTTCCTTGGGAAGGTTTGTATTGTGGCTGGTAAGGTTCATATTGAACTGCCAAGTGTGACATCATCAGATAAACCTTACATAACATAAATATTTAAAAGAAACTTGTGCTTTGCATAGAGGCAGCTGGGAAGTTAATATGTTCAGATGTATATGTTCCATAGCACCTCTTTCTTTGGGCTGATGATGAGGCTGCACCTCCAGCCACAACCTGAGAAGGGTAGTTATTTGAGCACTTCAGCACCATGGACAGCGGAACTCTGGGAAAGCTGACTGTAAAAAGTTGTCCAGTGAGGCCAAGCTATAAAGGCAGCTGTCTCAGAAAATGAAACTGATCTGTAGAAAATGTAACTTGAAAAAAAGAGACATTGCACATACTTTTGTAAGCCAAGAAATCTTTAATAAAAAAAGACATTAAAAATACAGTGGTGCCCCGCAAGACGAATGCCTCGTAAGACGAAAAACTTGCTAGACGAAAGAGTTTTTTGTTTTTCAATGTGCTTCGCAAGACGAATTTCCCTATGGGCTTGCTTCGCAAGACGAAAACGTCTTGCAAGTTTGTTTCCTTTTTCGTAAAACCGTTAATACCCAGGGTGCATTGCTTGAAGAGGTGCAGTTGCGACTTGACTTCAAGGAGCAACACATAGCACGCGGTGTGGTAGCCTTTTTTGAGGTTTTTGAACACTTTGCTGATTTTTGAAGATTTTCCAAAACTTCTTTTGCAGCCATTTGGTAAGTTAAACTTTTAAAACTTTTTTGGGGGGTTTTGGATTTTGGGCTGGGGTATTTGGAATTCAAGGACTTGGTGTTGGGAAGGGGTTTGCAAGAATCTGGAAGCTTGTGTGGTTTTTTTCTGCATTTTTATGATTTTCTGTGACCATTGGGCCATGTTGTTTTTTTTGAAAAAAATTTCTGGATTTGAATTTCTGTGTGGTGGCTGGCTGGGGGAACAGTTGAGGAGGGGTTTGCAAGAATCTGGGAGCTTGTGTGGGGTTTTTTTGAATTTTTATGATTTTCTGTGACCATTGGGCCACTCTGCTGTTGTTTTAAAAAAAATTCTGGATTTGAATTTCTGTGTGTTGGCTGGCTGGGGGAACAGTTGAGGAGGGGTTTGCAAGAATCTGGGAGCTTGTGTGGGGTTTTTTTGAATTTTTATGATTTTCTGTGACCATTGGGCCACTCTGCTGTTGTTTTAAAAAAAATTCTGGATTTGAATTTCTGTGTGTTGGCTGGCTGGGGGAACAGTTGAGGAGGGGTTTGCAAGAATCTGGGAGCTTGTGTGGGGTTTTTTTGAATTTTTATGATTTTCTGTGACCATTGGGCCACTCTGCTGTTGTTTAAAAAAAATTGGATTTGAATTCAGAGGTGACTGATTGCACCACCATCACCCTGCGGGAATTCTGGAAGGACCACTTCGACATCATCACCTGCTTGAAGATGATCACCACGGCCTGGAACGGGATCAGCCAGAGAAATTTGAATTGCGCTTGGCGCAACCTGTGACCGGACTGTGTGGCACCAAGTGACTCTGATGCACCAGAGTCAACAGTGGTGCAGGACATTGTTGCCTTGGGGAGGACCATGGGCCTGGAGGTCACAGAGGAGGACGTCAGCGAGCTGGTGGAGGAGCACAACCACGAGCTGACCACCCAGGAGCTGGTCGAACTGCAGGCAGAGGTTGCGCAGGACAGGCCTCGCTGGAAGAGGAGGAAGCAACTGAGGAACGGCTGTCCTCCAAAGAACTGAGGGACATTTGCATGAAGTGGAAGGATGTGCAGGCTTTTGCAGAGCGGCACCAACCTGACAAGCACGTGGTACATGACCTCGCGAACTCTTTTGATACGAGGGTCATGTCGCCTTTCAGGGAGGTGCTGAAAAGGCGGATGAAGCAGCAGACCATGGACAGGTTCTTCAGCAAGAAGCAAAGAGTGGAAGAGGAACCTTCTTCGAGTGGTCCCCCAGAGTCTTAGAAAATATACTGTTCACTTTGTTGATTTTTAAATGTTTTTCTGTCATGTTTAGAAACTTAATTTATTGTTCCTTCAATTTTTGAAATGCTCTTTACAGTATGTGTGACTTTAAAGAGCAGTTAATAAACTCTTGTTGTACCAAATTTGGCTTTGTTTGGACTTTTTTTGACCATAGGAACGCATTAATTGATTTTCAATGCATTCCTATGGGATTTCGTGCTTCGCAAGACGAAAAATTCGCTAGACGAAAAAACTCGCAGAACGAATTAATTTCGTCTTGCGAGGCACCACTGTAAATAAATAATAAAATGGAAGTTGAGGCAAGGTATGCCAGTGCAGCAAATCAGCCAACCAATTTTCATTTTCTTCCCCAAGGATGCTCAATGTCAGTGGCAAAGAAAAAGACCACTTTACAATGCAATTCTTTGCACATCTACTAAGAAGCAAATCCCATTGAGCTGAATGGGACTCACTCCTAAAAGAATTTCCTATGCAATCTTATGGCAGCCTTATTGAACAAGTTCATGTCTATCGTGTCTCATGGCTGATGCTTAGCAAGCCATAGGTCTACTCTGTGTATTATACAGAGAAAACCCCACATTCACCATTGATTGCATGCTCGAGGGGGAATGGTAGCCAGTCACTGTTCTCCGATTAGCATACCTTGATTGTTTGCAGACATGCATTTGCCATGTTTGCACATTACACATTTAATTAGTCACACTTCTTTGATTAGTCACACTTCTTTGAAGTCTCTCAGCCCCACTCACCTCACAGGGTGTTTGTTGTGGGGGAGGAAGGGAAAGGAGAATGTTAGCCGCATTGAGACTCCTTCCGGTAATGATAAAGCAGGATATCAAATCCAAACTCCTCCTCCTCCTCCTCTTCTTCTTCTTCTTCTTCTTCTTCAAATGCCCACCTGAAAGATATGAAGTGGTTGAATAACACCAGAAGTGGTTACTGACTGTTTCTGGGTCTTTTAGAAGCAACCAGCGTTTTTCCTTGGCAGCAGCAATTTCACGCTGGCCTTTCCCCAGAGTCAGGGCATATGCTGCAGAAGGTGAGCCAGGGAACTGATTGCTTTGCCTTGGAGCTGGTTGCTCTTGGTACTCTCTGTTCGCAGACGTAACTCATGAATCAGCCAGAGGAGTATCACATTTGCAATTAAAAAACCAAGCGAATCAACAAGCCCCCTTTGCCTCCCTCCAGGCACCTGTGAGGAGGAATCAGTGCTGCTGATAAATGAGCCCAGGCCATCCATATTCTGGGCCCTTTGCCATTCAATTACCTTTCCTGGTAATTTTTCAACCCCAGCCAGAGTGATTAGAGACATTTTGCTGAGAATAATGGGTCTCTGGTGTGTGTGCATGGTTGAGAGTGCAGCAGTGAGCCAGAGAATGCCATGCCATCCCAGAGACAGCTGGGATGGGGGTGGCCCCTTGGAAGGTCTCTTGATTAGACAGCTGGCCTGCTGGGGTCTATGATTCCTTTCTAGATCCATGTGCCAACATTTGATAGGTCCAGGTGCATGCTGGGTTATGATCAGTTCAGGGCTAGCCCTTGACCTTGATGAAGCTGAGCTCCGTGGGGGGAAATGTACCGGTTTCTTGGGTCCCAGAGCTTGGAGCCCATTATGTTTGTAAAGATAGTGGCTTTGGTTCTCTTAACAAAGTCACCTCAAGAGTGGAGACCTGGTCAGCAAGAGTGTCTTCTGACCTTTCTCCAGTTCCTCAACTGGTTTTTCAGTGCCAGCTCAGCCTTTTGGTTGGTCTCTAAACCTATATAAACTCCTTTTGCCAGTTCAGCCTGCACTGAAGTTCAGCTTCTATGCTGCTTCAGTGACTTATTATCTTTTACTTCAGGGTCATCCTGTCTACCTAGACATCATTAACCTACTCCCTCTGCTGCTTTCACCTTCTATCCACCCTTGCCTGGGTTATCTTCCTATCCTCGGGAACATAGGGAGCCACCTTATACTGAGCCATGTCATTCATTCATTTAGCTCAGTGTTGGCTACACTGGCTAGTAGTGGCTCTCCAGGATTTCTGGTAAGGTTCTCTCCCAACTCTCTCCCAGGATGCTGGGGATTGAACCTGAGACCTTCTACATGCAGAGCAGGTGCTATACCCATTGAGCTACAGACTTTCCCCTTGAGCCTGAGTGCTACTTCACCAAGTGTTGGCTCCAGTTTTGGTGGGGGAACTGGTCAAGATGCCCTTGGTCCAGGCACTTCCCTGGACCCACCTCCTTACCATTGCTCACCACTGCCCATTGTTTGTCCTTTCCCCCTAGGTCTGATTTGCACTTCACCTATGTAGGAGGAGAGGGCAAGGCTGCTGCTCTCTCTCCTTGGTCTTGGCACAGCTCACATGCAGATAGATAGGTAGCAAAAGCAAGGAGGAGGAGGAGGAGGGCAAAGGATCCCTAGGCAGAAGGTTGTGGGTCTCAACAGGTGCCCAACTATGCTGACCCAGCCCAAGGTCTAGTCCCATGAAACTGTTGTTCAGGTGGATTCTACTGACCCATCCATGTTGACATCAGTGGAACCACACTCCGTTCCCCATGGCTACATGGTAGCCAGACTCCTGACACTGGGTGTGATGGTCTTTGGCTTAAAAAAAAAGAAAAAGAGGATCAGTCAGTAGAAGGCCAACATTCATGATAGCCTATTGGACCAATCATGCTCCAAGACAAGATGTCTGCAAACAGGGGATGAACAAGAAGGAAAGGCCATAACTGCTTTGGAGCCTCCCAACCTTTTGGTTAGTCATAGTTGGGAACTGGATCCTAGATGAGTAGACCTTTGGAAAGGTTATAGCTCAGTGGTACAACATCTGCTTTGCATGCAGAAAGTCTTGGGTACAATTCGGCTGCTCCAGGTAGAAATGGGAGAGATCCCTGTCTGAAATTTGAGAGCTGTTGCTGGTCATTGTACACAGTACTAGGCTAGATGGAACAATAGTCTGACACTGTCTAAGCTGGCAGCTTCCTGTGCTCCTCAGCAGTGCAGGGCTTACGTTCTTGATGATACTAGGTACTCCCATTATCTTTCCCCCTTCTTTCTTTCCCAGGTGCCTGGGAAAACATATTCCACTTGGATAGCCAGATATGGAGCCTGGCCTTTCAAAATAAGACTCTATTCCCACCTACCACACACACACACACACACAGTGAAAAGCACTGTATATTTTTGCATGACTTTTTCACCCCAAGGTCACTTCTCATCACTATGCCCTGGGGCACAGCTAACGCACCAGTTTTGTTGGCACATGCAACACATCCCTCTCCCCAACCCCTGCCACTCCATTAACATCTCAGTTCTCTGAACTCAGAAGGTTTGTTTAATTGTTTTGTGATATATTTACCTAATAATCATATTTACTCAGTGCTCAAAGTGGAGTAGGGCAGTGGACCTAGTGCCCACCCCACAACTGGATTATTATCTTTTAATGCAACAAATAACTTATAGCCATGGCTTGAGGTAGATAATTCATATCTGCTTAGCAAAAGAGGAAGCAATAACCAAAATGTGAGGTTGCCCACACCTTTGCTCTTGCAATCCATCCACTTGCATACCATATTTTCATACCCCATTCTGTTCACACACCTAAAGGTATAAATATTGTTCTTAGCTCAAACATTTCCATTTCCCCCTATCTCTTAGGGACACAAGAACCGCCTTACACCAAGTTAGGCAATTGGTGTACCTAGTTCAATACAGTTGACACTGACTACCAGCAGCTCTCCATCTTTGAAAGCAAGAGTCCTTCACAACCCTACTTGGATACACCAGGGATTGAACCTGACACCATTTGCATTTGGAGGATGGCCCTTTTCACCTCTGACAATTTCTACATGCTTTGCCTTTCTCTTTATAGAATTTGCTTTACTTTTAATTTAGCTTTCTTGCTTCAGAGAACTGGATTTCTCCCCCTTTTTTGTTCACCCCAATTTATTTGCTCTTTAACTCCCATTATTGTCTTTGTTTAGTGTTGATCTTTTTGTTCCACAATTCTTCTTGGAAACTGAGGCCAGCTATCCCTTCCCTAGGCATTGCCAGTAAGCACTGACTTCCTTCCACTGGATGTGCCCAAACCCAGCCTCCGCCCCTTGCCCCCTGCATAGCAATGCTGGCCTGGCATTGCCAGTCTAATTACGGTAGAATGGAGGGAGCCTTTCTGACCTGCCAACACACTGGGTCATGGCTGCCATTTGCCACTGGGGCCACAGGAATGACCTCTGACCCAAGCTGACTGTAAGTGGAACAGTTTCTGGCAGGTTGAGGTGGAGATGCAGCCATTGGGCAGATGTTCCACAGTATCAAGCTGTTAGGATCCTAATTAGCTCTCATGTACAAACAAGCATTTAACAGGACACTTTAAGTCAAGTGGGCCTCTGATGTTGAGATAACAACCTACACAATGATACTATTCAAAGAGGTTTTATAACCCCGACACTGTTTGACAGTGGAACAGACTCGCTTGGGAGGTTGCAGACTTTCCTTCATTGGAGGTTTTTAGCAGAGGTTCAGGTTGCATACGCTTCAGGTTACAGACTCCACTAACCCAGAAATAGTGTTGTTGTTTAGTTGTTTAGTCGTGTCTGACTCTTCGTGACCCCATGGACCAGAGCAGGCCAGGCACTCCTGTCTTCCACTGCCTCCCACAGTTTGGTCAGACTCATGTTTGTAGCTTCGAGAACACTGTCCAACCATCTTGTCCTCTGTCATCCCCTTCTCCTTGTGCCCTCAATCTTTCCCAACATCAGGGTCTTTTCCAGGGAGTCTTCTCTTCTCAGGAGGTGGCCAAAATATTGGAGACTCAGCTTCACGATCTGTTCTTCCAGTGAGCACTCAGGGCTGATTTCCTTAAGAATGGATAGGTTTGATCATCTTGCAATCCATGGGACTCTCCAGAGTCTCCTCCAGCACCATAATTCAAAAGCATCAATTCTTCGCCGATCAGCCTTCTTTATGGTCCAGCTCTCACTTCCATACATCACTACCGGGAAAACCATGGCTTTAACTATACGGACCTTTGTTGGCAAGGTGATGTCTCTGCTTTTTAAGATGCTGTCTAGGTTTGCCATTGCCTTTCTCCCAAGGAGCAGGTGTCTTTTAATTCCGTAACTGCTGTTACCATCTGCAGTGACCATGGAGCCCAAGAAAGTAAAATCTCTCACTGCCTCCATTTCTTCCCCTTCTATTTGCCAGGAGGTGATGGGCCCAGTGGCCATGATCTTCGTTTTTTTGATGTTGAGCTTCAGACCATATATTGCGCTCTCCTCTTTCACCCTCATTAAAAGGTTCTTTAATTCCTCCTCACTTTCTGCCATCAAGGTTGTGTCATCTGCATATCTGAGGTTGTTGATATTTCTTCCAGCGATCTTAATTCCAGCTTGGGATTCATCCAGCCCAGAAATAGTACCTCAGGTTAAGAACTTTGCTTCAGGATGAGAACAGAAATTGTGCAGTGGTGGCGCAGCAGCAGCAGGAGGCCGCATTAGCTAAAGTGTTACTTCAGGTTAAGAACAGTTTCAGGTTAAGAACAGACCTCCAGAACAAATAAGGACTTAACCCGAGGTACCACTGTATGTTCCTACCTTTTTCTACAGCAATTCTTTTTCTTTTTAAAAAAAATTCATTGGTTTTATATAATTTTATACATTTCAACTTTAACCATTTCAAAACATTAAAATAAAAGGTTCTTTTAAACCATGGGTAGGCAAACTAAGGCCCAGGGGCTGGATCCGGCCCAACTGTCTTCTAAATCCAGCCCACAAATGGTCCGGGAATCAGCGTGTTTTTACATGAGTAGAATGTGTCCTTTTATTTAAAATGCATCTCTGAGTTATTTGTGGGGCATAAGAATTCTTTCTTTTTTTTCAGAATATAGTCTGGCCCCCCACAAGGTCTGAGGGACAGTGGACCTGCCCCCTGCTGAAAAAGTTTGCTGACCCCTGTTTTAAACCTTCGGATTTCCCTCCCTCCATGGGTTCCATATTCAATGAAAAAATATTCTTTTTTCTTTTCCTGCCTCTTTTACTGTTATCTATCTGTTATATATCCATAGTTACCAAAGTTCATTTCACATTACAAGCGTCAATTGTATCCCTGCCAATGATTTTAACCGTTTAGAGTCTTTTAGGTATAATAAATATTTTCTCCAGTCTTTTGGAATACATGACCTTCCTGGTTTCTGATCTTTCCCTCCAGTCTCGCCATCTCTGCATACTCCATCAACTTAGTCTGCCATTCTACCCTGGATGGCACGCCTCCCTCCTTCCATCTCTGGGCTAGAAGCATTCTTGCTGCTGTCGTTGCATACATAAAAAGTCTTTTGTCTTCTCTTCTCCTGTTACACCTAACAAAAAGGCTTCTGGTTTTTTTAACAAACGTTTTCTTAAACATTTTCTTTAACTCATTATATATCATTTCCCAGAAAGCTATTACCACTCCGCAAGACCAGCACATATGGTAGAAGGTACCCTCTTTCCCTTTACATTTCCAACACAGATTTGAACTGGTTCTATACATTTTTGCAATTTTACTCAGTGTTAGATAGCAATGGTACATCATTTTCATATAGCTTTCCTTCGATGAACAGCATGCAGTAAATTTTAAATCCTCTTTCCGTAACTTTTCCCATAATGAAAATTGGATATTATTATGTCCAAATTCTCTTGCCCAGTGAATCATCACTGCCTTAACTTCTTCGTCTTTTGTATACCATTCTAAAAGTAATTTGTAAATTTTTGAAAGTACTTTCAGGTTATTTTCCAACAGATCTCTCTGTATCAAAACCTTTTTCTTATCTACTATAAAAACATTGTTTAATTGATGGTACTGCAACCAATCTGTTAGTTATCTCTTATGTCTTCAATTTTTTTCAATTTTAGTTCGTCTTCTGCTTCTGCTTCTTAACAAATCTTTATAGGTGGCCCACTCCCCTCTCATATTCAATTTTTTAACCGAAATTGCTTCCAATGGAGAGAGCCACCATGTCAGGCTTCAGGACCAGCTTTCTTCTCACTTTGACCTTAGATAAGCAATGCAAGAGAAAGCAGTCTCTTAACAGCAACAGAAATGTTTAATGAACGCAGCAAAAGAACAAACGACCATTCTCGCAATGTAGGTGCTCCCAATTAAGTTCCTCCCACTTTCCTCTAGTCACTTCCGTCTTCCCATTTCCTATTTACCCAAACTCTCAACCAATTAGCCCTCTGCAAAGTTAGCTTATCCAATCTCCTAGCCCTGGGACTAAGAAGCTGTATATCTTCCAGTGAGGGAGATTTGGTTAACTCTCTCTCCTTCTGTTCTGCCTCTTTTGTTTGCCTCCCAATTCTGCCCAACTCCCATCCTCCGAACTGTGTCCCTCAGCAAACCATTGTTCCAGGTCAATACTACTCTCCTGCTTCTGTGGAGCCCCAAGATTCTGGTTCTGAGCAGGGGGAGAGGGGGGTTCCCACCACTCATCAGAGTAGTACTCCCCAACCTGATCCCTGACACACCATGGTGTCCTCCGCTCCGATAGATTTTTGTATCTATCCCATACCTCATAGATTGTTTTTCTTACCAGGCGGTTCAAGAATCCGTTATGCACTCTTGTTTTTTCATACCATAAATATGCGTGCCACCCAAACCTATTGCCCTGTCTAGTTCCTTTAGTAATATCACATTTTTCAGTCAGTACATTATTAACAAGGGACGCGGGTGGCGCTGTGGACTTACTGATCGCATGGTCGGTTGTTTGAATCCCCGCGGCGGGGTGAGCTCCCGTCTTTCGGTCCCAGCTCCTGCCCACCTAGCAGTTCAAAAGCACCCTTAAGTGCAAGTAGATAAATAGGTACCGCTTTATAGCGGGAAGGTAAACGGTATTTCCGTGTGCTGCGCTGGTGCAGGCTCGCCAGAGCAGCTTCGGCACGCTGGCCACATGACCCGGAAGTGTCCTCGGAAAGCGCTGGCCCCCGGCCTCTTAAGCGAGATGGGCGCGCAACCCCAGAGTCGGACACGACTGGCCCGTACGGGCAGGGGTACCTTTACCTTTACATTATTAACAATCAGCATGGCTTTCTGCTCAGAGTATATAGCGCCTATTCCTTTAAGAAATGATCCTCCAAATTCCATCCTTTCCATAGTCTTTTTCATAAAAGTCCATGAGATATTGTCAAAGGCCTTCTCCGCATCAATAAACATCAAATCTGCTTGCTTGTCATTCCTGGCCTCCAGATATTCTATTATGTCTATTATATTCCTTATGTTGTCTTTCATATGTTGGTGAGGAAGAAAGCCTGCTTGATCTTGGTGGATTATATCATTTAATACAGTTTTTAGTCTTTGCTAAGATATTAGCATAAAGTTTATAATCATTATTTAAGAGTGAGATCGGCTTATAGTTTTTGACTGAAAGTAAATTACAGCAATTCTTTGGCAGTTGGTATATTCATTTGTCTCCAGTATTTGGTGTCTGTGACTCCTGCAGCAGTAGCCATCTTAGAATTCCATTCCTTATCTTTAAATAGATAGTCTTTCATCAACATATGCCAAAAGAAATGATCATTGCAGTGTATCACTCCCTTTAATAGCAAACACAGGTGCTGGGTGCCAGCAGAATTGGAGCCAAAATGAAGCAACTAAGAAGCAAGAAGGAAGTATTAGAGTTTTCTGCCTCCACAGTCTGAATACCAGTGGCTAGGAATTAACTGGTGGGGAGAGCATGGTTGCCCTGGGTCCTATGTGTGGGCTTCCAATGGACAATGGTCAGCCACTGTGAGAACAGGATGCTGGACTAGGTGGGCCATTGGCCTGATCCAGTTGGGCTCCTTGGGTGTTCTTATGAATGCTTGGAGGAATCCATCTGAAAGAGTTTAGACAACCCTCCTCCAGCAAACAAACAAACCCCACAACAGCAAGCCATCCAGTCTCAATATGGTGCTTGTCAGATAGAAACAAAAGGCTAAAAAAAGGAGAGTGGGTGGAAAGAAGTATTGTGGACAAGGGCATGGCTGCCTGGACCCCTGAATAAAGAACACCACCTATTGAGAAGTCAGCAGAATACGCTGCAGCACTGGGCTGCTGGTCCTGCTTTTTTCTGATTATGACTTTTTTTTGTACATTTATTCAAGCGTTCATATCTCTTCTAAAATCCACTAAACCTAATACACTTAATATCCTTATTTCTTTAATTCTGTTTTCTTTATATTATAACTTAGTTTTCTTTTTAACATGTATAAAAAATAAATTCCCAAACAATTCTAAACCATACAGCTTTCATTGCTTGCTTACATTGCAGGCAGTTTCATTTCTCCAGTGTCTTTTTCGTGCATGACCAGAAATGTGGGCAGACATGCTCCACTTTTTTTTTTCATTGTTATGCTCTCTGTTTGCCCTGGGCAAGGGGGAATCACTAAATTGTTTAGAAAATAGACTACTGTTTCTGGGGTTGGCAGAGTGAATGGGTCAGCTTATCCCTTTGCCCCTCCAGCATTGTGTGGTATCTGAGAGGAAAGAAAGTTGACTGAAATTTCTACTCAGTTTACTCCATTTCTCATCGTTTTATGTTGTCAGCTATTGTGCCATCCATTCCTTTTGAGAGCACACGTGTATGGCCAGAGAGTCTTTTTTTTCCACCCAAGAATAGGTCTTTCTTTTAAAGCAATTAATAATAATTATTATGTTTTCCTGCATTCTCCCTCCCCCCCAAAAAAACTATCCTGTTGTTCACCCTTGTCCTCTTCCTGAGCTCATTTTTAGGGCCCAGCACTTCCACAGGTTACACACCATTTTCACTAGGAATCATAGAACTGTAGAGTTGGAAGGGACCCCAAGGGTCATCTAGTCCAACCCGCTGCAGCGCAGGAATCTCAGCCAAAGCACCCATGGCAGATGGCCGTCAAACCTCTGCTTAAAAGCCTCCAAGGAAGGAGAACCCACCACCTCCCAAGGGAGACTGTTCCACTGTAGGAATGTGGGAATTTAGGAAGCAGCGTTATACACAGTCAGACCAGTTGACCCATCTAGCTCAATATTGTCTACAGTACGCTGACAGGCAGTGGCTCTTCATGGTGGACAGCAGCCTTTTCCACAGCCCTACCTGGAGATGCCAGGGATTGAACCAGGGACCTTCTGCTAGTAAAGCTTGTGTTTCACGCACAAACGATGTCCCTGCTGGCTACTAATAGTCAGAGTGATGCAGAACAAACACTTCAAATGTGTCATTATGAATGCTAGCCTGGATCCTTTCGCCCATTATCTGTCTCTGTCCTATATCAAGTGGCAGACTGGAGCACTTATGCCCAGGTCGATACACTGCCTGGTAGATGGGTCAGCCTGCTTCTTGGAAAAATAGGCTTGAGTGCTTCTTCACAAGTACACCCATCCTGGGCTAGGCATGGCAGCTGCCTGCTGAATGTTGAACCTCTCCCAGAGCAAACCAGCAACTAACTACATGTCCTTGTGCACAAGGAGCAAAGATCTTCACTTTGAGTGCAGGCTCCCAAATATTACAAGGAAGCTGCTGTATACCAGGTCATCCTCTTATATCCACCTGGTTCAGTATTGTCTATTCTGGCTGGCAGCAGCTGCCCAGGGGCACAGGCAGTGGTTTTTCACATTAACTGCTTTTGGATCTTTTTCTTAAAGTGGATATGCCAATGGGTTGGACATGGGACCATCATATGCTCTGCTGAGCTATAGTAAGTGTCAGAGCCTGGCTTCTCATATCTTGAATCAGATCTGGACTGAGTATTCAGCTCCAGGGGATCTGGAATGCAGCCAGCGGAAGATACTGAATGCATACACTTCTGGATAATTGGCTAGGCTGCTGCCTGAGACCATGAAGCTCCTGGTTCAAGACCCATCTGCCTTTATTGTATTTTTGGTTTGGTATTACCTTCCTGAGAACAAAAACAGATATGGAAGAGTGGCATTAATTGGGGACGTGACATGGGATGGGAGAACCAGGTAATGTTGGTATGTTATGGGACATATTTGGGGGTGGGGTAATGCTAGTCTGGACACCCCACTTGCCATAAACAGAAGCACCCTGAGATCAGATAGAGTCGAGTCTACTTCGCCAATGTTAGCATTTGATGTGGGGGTTGCTAATACAAAAACAGGATACTGTTCTGCTCTTTAAAGGGTTCCCACCTTACTTTTTGCGGCTTCTCAGTAAGAACAAAATTAAAATCAGTTAATAAAGGTGCAATTTATACATTCAAAAGAGTCAAGTGTTAAAGCTTTTCCTGGACTGCACCATGTTAGGCTGCAACTGGGGGCAAGTCACAAATTTTAAGTTTCCTCGAACAAAAGCCTGGCCGGGGGGGTGGGGGGCTTGCTGTCCCTTGGCAAAGAGTTACCAGACTCTGCTGCCATATGCTGCATACCAAAGCCAGCAGGACAGGAAGAAGCACCCAGCATTGCCTTCTTGCTTGCATATTGGTGTGTGTGTGCGTGCGTGCGTGCGTGTGTGTTCTGGATCAGGGCTGACCTATAAGCAGCTATCATATGGGAGCTGAGGAATGCAGTAAAGCCAGGGAGACCTTGTTGCTCAGGCCCAAATAGGAGGCATTTGATAGCCCTTCCTGCCTAGGAGCACCCCATTAGCCAGGGTGGGGCCAGACCAAAGCTTGAGAGTTCGTACTCCAACCACCCCCAAAAAGTTGTTCCAAGCTGCAGTTCCAGAAGCTCACCACATGGGGATGCTGCAAACAGAACCAAAGTCCCCCAGTTCTAGCCCCAGTAGTCCCTGACACGTAACACAGAGAAGCATTCAAAATACTGCACACAGTTTCCTCCATCCTCAACTGCAGATTTAAGTAACTGCAGGGAAAGCTTCACCACTTGAACCAGCTGAAATTTTAGAGAGAGAAAAGCTCTAAGAGTGATGTAAGGAGAGCCCACACAAGGCTTGCTGTATCTGTTTTTATTTCAAGCAATGGTTCCATCTTTAGTGATCCTTGCCAGGGCTCAGTAGCTGTCAAAGGGCCTGTTATCCCAAGGAGGTCAGGGGCCTTTTGAGAGAATTATGTTTGCTCCACCAACCTGCTCCAGATTAAGACACTCCAAGGAGGGTGTCTCAGTCTACAGAACTAACAAAACCCTGGAGCCAGCACTGTTCATTAAGTGTAGCAGTTGATATCCGGTTGTTTGTACACACACACACACACTCACACCATATTTTGCGTCAGCAACAACCCAAGATTTCCCAGCTAATTTGCATGTTCTGTTTCTTATGCTATCCTCTGCATCTTCCACCACATTCTGTGCTTCCTGCTTCACTGCAGTGCATGCACCCCCACCATATTTATTGCCCTCATTCTTTTCAGCATTCCAACCCTCCCTCACCATTTTTTCATTTGGAGCCCTCTTCTCCTTGCTTTATGTGCAAATGTCAGCAAGCTCAGCCATTTCCCCTGCCTTCTCCACATCACCTACACTTTCTCTTCCAAAGGTTCCACCTTCCTTGCTGCTGTTTGTTCATGACCCCTCCCCCCTCCCCCCTCTCTTTCACAAACACACTTTCACTCTCAGCCAGGGTCATAAAAAATGCAGCAGCAATTTCGCTCCCACCTTTAAGTCTCTCAGCTTGCCATCGGCTGCACACAGCTGGCCCTCCCCAGCAAGTAAGATCTGGCCTTTAAAGTTCAGAGAGCCCAGAAGATGACGCAAGGATTGCCAAAGGCCAGCAGCACTGGCACCTGCATTGTGTCTCACCTTTGGATGTCGACCTGCTTGACCTGTGAAGGCATCCACCAGCATGAGGCTTTCTGTGCAGTGTCTTAACATGCTGCAGGTGGGCAGGCTTATGAGGCAGGAAGCCTGGCTCCATTTCCACCTGGTCCTTCCACCAAGGTGACCCTTCTCATATTCAACGGTTATAAGAAAGAGAGAGATTAAGAGAGAGAGCTGCTTCTCTACATTGCCCACTCTGTGGAGGAAGGGCTGTGGCCCAGAAGCAGAACATCTGCCTTGCACACAGAAGGTCCCAGGTTCAATCCCCGATGGCATCTCCAGGTAGGGCTGGGAATGCCTGAAACCCTGCCGAAGCCTGCTGCCAGTCAGTGTAGACAATGCTGAGCTAGATGGACAATGCTTTGACTCAGTGTAAGGAAGATTCCTATGTTCCTATTCATATTTTCACAGACCTCTTTTAATTCCCAATGCCAATGCTTCTCTAGCTATTATGTTCTGCCACTATTGGCAGCCTGTGCCAGGCAATGATTTCTTGAGCTGGTGAAAGTTCACTTCTCCAGCCCATCATACCTTTTGTTCCGTTGAAAGTGGGCAGGGAAAGTGGTAACATCCTGGATTTCAGATTTATATACTCAGGGTGGGGTTGAGGATTGGAAACCGTCAGTAAATCATGTAATTAGCACTAATTAAGTAAGAGCCATAGCTCAGCTGCAGAACCCCTGCTTGGCATCTGCAAGTGGAACTGGGAAGGACCACCCTCTAAAATCCTGGAGAGCCACTGCCAGAGTAGGCAGTGCTATACTAGATGGAGCAACTGTCTAATTCAATACAAGACCAACTTTCTATGTTCTTGCCTTCCTTCCTAAGAAAGTCATTTGACTTTCAGGAGGGTTCCTAGCAAACCTACACTGGCAGTCCAAGGGCTTTTGAAACAATATTTCAAAGAATCCCAAAGGATTCTCTGATGTGCAGTTATTGCTATCATGTTCATGCCCTGCTTCTGGGCTTCCTGTAGGCCTCTGGTTAGCTGCTGTGAGAACAGCATGCTGGGTTAGATAAGCCTTTCCTTATGTTCCTGTGGCTCCTGCCACACATTCTCAAAATGGGTCTGTAAGAATGTCCTTGTACATGTCTCTTCCTAGCCTCTCACTGGGACTTTTATCACCCAAAGGTCACCCACCTTCAAGAGAGGCTCCCGCCTGTACTCTTTGGAATCATGGAGCATTCCACTGGCAGAATTTTGGGATCTGCCCTGCAAGTTCTTGCTTCACCACAAGGACATCTGACTGAAGAAGGAAACTGCTGGGAGACTCACACTGCAGGCCAGAGTCCTCTTACTCTTGGCAAGCATGTGATTCCACAGAGCCAATTCCATGGTCCTGCCTGTTTATAAAACTCTAAGATCTGCTGCACTCTCTTAGAACCAAAGTGGATATGTCACACTGCACTTCTGATTTTCTATGGGTTTTTGTTCTGTTCCTGCACCCTCCTTTCTCTCTCTCTCTCTTTTTACTAGTTTGTAGCCCCTTGTGGTTGCTTTGAAAGTTGGGGATGCTCTGGGAAACAGTGTTTTTCCCTTAGCCCTTTTCCTAATGTAAATATTCCTTCCTCTTTCTAAAGCGGCTGCTGTTGGCTACATACAGCAAGAAGGAAGACAGGCAGGTATGGCACCTGAGAGGGCAATGAAGGAAAGTGTGAAAAGTCCTCCATAAGCTACATCTAGAGTGGTTCTCAGCCTGGCCACCACATTCTTGTGAGAAGCCTCTCGGCTGTGTATGCCTCCAGTCATCTGACACCTCTGCTCCAGATACTTGCCACCTCTCATGCTGGCAGGGGTGGGGAACTGAGCCTTATCTAGAACCAGCTTGTTTACTACCCATGTTAGCTATGTCCTACTTCCAGCGTCAGAGGGAGTATTGCTGAGAATGGCGAGAAGAGTACCATTGCATTCAGATTCTGCTTCTGGGCTTCCCATGGGATACTGGACTTGGTGAGCTTCCGACCTGTCCAGCAGGGCTATTCTCTTATGTTTAGAGTGTGTATGATGTAGCTCTTGATGGCATGGAGCATCTGTCCACAGGAGGAAGCTTGCTCTCTCTTGGTAAACATCTACAAGATTCCCATACCAAACCTTTGTAATGGGCTGGGTTCCCCCCTCCTTCAAACTGTGGGTGCAGTTTTCCTTGCTTAGGTCTTGCTCACTATCCCAAATAATGAGGGGTGTTATTTGGGGCTGTAGTGAGGAATTAGGTAGTGTTTTTAAAGTGCTTGGAATGAACCAGAGTTAGCATAAGCATTATTATTGATTTTGAATCTGGGAGGCAAAATATGCTTTGTGCATATTTATGACTCCCTAACCATATTCCAGGAGTTCTGTCATCATTAACAGGCCTGTGGTAAACAAGATAGGAAGCCTTTGATCTTCATTAGGGGAAGGTGAAAGAGAGCAATGCAGTGTTTCTGTGCTTGAATGGAAAGAAAAACTAACTACTGTTTTGTAGCACACAAATTTAGGGATGTTGTCAGTCCCTGGCATCTCCAGGCAGTTGCTGAAGCCCCAGAAAGGTCCACTGCTGACATATTCCTAGGCTTCCAGGCACCATTTCTGTTTTCAACTGTGTCTTGGAAGATGACTCATCTTCTTGGCTATTTTGAGGTGAAATGGCCATTGCCACAAAAAAGGGGCACTCATTTCTCACTCCCACACAGTGGCCCAGATGTTTTGTTAACTTCCTCTCCCATCCCCCCTGGGACCCAGTATAGCAAGGAAGACTCAGAGGAGAGCAAGGTACAGGCTGGTCTCAGGAGTCATCAGCAGCACTTCCGCAGCCTTGCAGAAGCCAAAGGATACAAAATCAAGCAAAACAAAACAAAAAAAATTTTTCCTTCCAGTAGCACCTTAAAGACCAACTAAGTTAGTTCTTGGTATGAGCTTTCGTGTGCATGCACACTTCTTCAGATACCCTGTGCATGCACACGAAAGCTCATACCAAGAACTAACTTAGTTGGTCTTTAAGGTGCTACTGGAAGGAAAAAAAAATTTGTTTTGTTTTGTTTTGACTATGGCAGACCAACACGGCTACCTATCTGTAACTAAAATCAAGCAAGAGCCTTTTTAAAAACAGAGCCAGCTCCTACAAGAAGGTGAGATCTTTTCAGGCTAGACAAGGCTTCTGCTCTTTGCTGAGATGACATCATACAGTAGATGCTATAGGAGGCAATAGGGCCACTATGAGCTGCCCATGGTTCTGACTTCCCTGACCCTTGCTTAAAGAGATGTGGCCTGACTCTATCCCAGAGGTTGGCAACCTAAGGCCCATGGGCCAGAAGCAGCCCATGAGGGTCGCTTAGCCGGCCCATGACCTGCCCCCAAACCCACTTGGCAAGTCCCCGCATGCTGCGCTAAACCAGTGCGGCACAGGGACTCTCTTCTTCTGCTCTGGAAATGGATTCTGCGCACGCCCAGTTGCCGGAAATCATGTCTGCACATGTCCGCGGCACCAGAAATCGCTTCTGCGCAGGCACGATTTCCAGCATCTGGGCAGGCATGGACGCAATTTCTGGCGTTGTGCTGTGCCGGTCGGCCCATGGAGATCTCCGCGGGAGTGATCCGGCCCATACCCAGTAAGCTTTGCCAACCCCTGACTCTATCCCTTTCTTCTGAGAGCCTACAGAACAGGATGAGGGGAGGAATGGCTACTGCTACATAAATACTTTATAGTGGTGACAGTTACTCACCTCACCCAGTGTCCTTCTAGGAGGCAGGGTGCTGGCTGGAGCTGCAAGCACCAACAAATAACTCCTTCCCCCATGAATCCCAGGTTTGGGGTCTACCATTGTAGGTAAGGAAGCCCATTGAACAGCACTTTGCTGAGAACCTTCTCAGTCAGTAGAGCATGAGATTCTTAATCTCAGGGTTGTGGGTTCGAGCCCCACATTGGGCAAAAGATTCCTGCATTGCAAGGGGTTGGGCTAGATGGTCCTCATGGTCCCTTCCAGCTCTACACTTCTATGATTCTGTGATGATCATACGCATGACTATTCCACAGGTGAGTTTTGCCTAGATCCAGGGATTCCCATTTGTAGTCCACACTTTGTCTGAAGAACTCAGGATTATCTTATTATAGACTCACAGAATCCCATGAAGATAGTTAGGTTGAAAGACCCAGTGATTTTCACTGCTAAGCACAGAGCAGAGAAGCCAAGCCTCCATTCTTCACTTAAGACTGCCTATCCATTGTGAGGTCGGCCTCCATATACAGGCAAGGACTTTTTGTATCTTATTGCCTTTTTCAGCAGTCCTGCTTTATGGCACTGCATTTCCTCAATTATAGCAGTTTGCTACGGTTTTATTTTGTGTTCTATGTATATACTTCTTTTAGGCAGGAATTAGCTGCTGAATCATAATTCAATCAATGAATATGAACAAGGATGAATCTGAGATGTGCTAACAATAGTTAGTATTCTGCAGGGCTTTCTTTCCCAGCCAAAACTCAGTTCTGGCACCTCTCAGGTGGGTGTCATTGCCATTCTAAGAGAACAAGTTCTGGCACAAAACAGAACAAGTTTTTCTGGATTTTTGTGTTTCATCAAACATGATGTTTTACCTTGGATCTTTCTCTAGTTTAAACTAGAAAATAACATTTCTGAGAGATTTCATGGATCACATTGCAAAATAGGATGCATAATGGAGATCAACTTTTCTGCAGTGGTGTCTAGTAAGTGGAAGGTCCTGGGAGGTCAGATTGTCTCCCTCATTTTTTGTATTCTGCCATTGATTGAAAATTTTCTTGCTTTAGCCAGCTGTCTGATCACTGCTGCTTACATTTCCTTGGGAATACTTGTAGAATTCTAAGACTGTCTAACTCTCTGTTGGTTGTTATTTTGTCAATGTTTTAATCTGCTCTTTTGATCTTTTCCTGTTGTTGTTCTGATTGGAGAATTGATACTCAATAAACTTGGCGTTAAACCTTCAAAGAATTGTGTCATAAACAATCAAACAAGTCTCTGTGCCTTTGAGTGCTCAAGGGAAATATCACATGATGAAGAATGGTGTCCTGAAAATGCCCACAAGCTCTCATTCCAACATCATTCCTCTTCCCTCCCCCTCCCCATTTCCTTTCCTGCCATGTCTTCTAGATTGTAAGCCTGAAAGCAGGAGCTGCATTATTATTTATTGATTTGTAGGCCATTCTGGAAGCCTTTCCATCTGTAAAGTCAGCAATAAATGATTTAAATAAAAATCAATAAATGCTTTAATCTTCAAGCTAGATATGACATTAGTTCATGTGCTTGCTTTTTTCAATAAATGTTCTTTCCTTGAGCACAGAATTGCTTCCTGGAAATTCATACCAGATTTCAGTCTTGATATCTCAGTGTTATGAACTAATGCTGCACAGGCAAGTAGGTGAATTAAACCAAAAGGTCTCACTTATCTCAGCCAGTTAGTTTCTGGGTAATTGCAGGAATTCATCAGATTCCTTGCTGCTCTCAGGGTGGCGCTGTGGGTTAAACCACAGAGCCTAGGACTTGCCGATCGGAAGGTTGGCGGTTTGAATCCCTGCGACGGGGTGAGCTCCCGTTGCTCGGTCCCTGCTCCTGCCAACCTAGCAGTTCGAAAGCACGTCAAAGTGCAAGTAGATAAATAGGTACCGCTCCGGCGGGAAGGTAAACGGTGTTTCTGTGCATTGCTCTGGTTCACCAGAAGCGGCTTAGTCATGCTGGCCACATGACCCAGAAGCCTTACACCGGCTCCCTCGGCCAATAAAGCGAGATGAGCTTCGCAACCCCAGAGTCGGTCACGACTGGACCTAATGGTCAGGGGTCCTTTTACCTTTCCCTTTGCTGCTCTCACATGGCATAGTGTGAAAAGAGGGGTGGTCCTAAGGTCCTGCAGCCCTTGCATGGTAGCAGAATGCCAATGACTGGTTTGCTAGGGTAGGAATGGGAAACCTGTTGCTCTCCAGCTGCTGTATTCCAACTCCCATCAGCCCCAGCCAGCATGGCCAATTGCCAGAGATGGTCATTATGGGATGTTGTATACCAGCATCACCTGGAGGGCCACAGGTTCCAAAGCCCTTTGCTAGTGTCCTTTTATTTCCCCTCTGATTTGTCATTTCCCCACCGGCAGGAACTAAAGGACAAAATGGCAGAGCTGATGCCACTTATCCCTGTGCTGGACCAGTACAAGTCAGACACCCGCACCATCATGCAGCTGAAAGAAGAAGTGAGGAACCTTTCGGGCAGCTTGCTGCAGATCCAGGAAGAGATGGGAGCCTATGATTACGAGGAGCTCCAACAGCGTGTGCTGGTCCTGGAAGCTCGCTTGCATGCTTGCATGCAGAAGCTAGGTGGGTACTTTTGTGGGTCCTCTTCTCTCTTCCTCTGTGGACTGATTCACAAGCCACCCTCTAAGTGAGGTGGTAGATGTATTCAATCCTCTTTTTGCCTGTTATTGCAGAATTTGGGAACTTGGGCTCCTGCAGACATTGTTGGACTAAAACTGACCATTGCCTAAGTTGGCTGGGGTGATGGTGGGTGAAAGCCAACAACCTCTGAAGACCAACAGAGTCCTCATCCTTGATCTGGAGCAGTGTTCTTCAGCCTCAAGGATGGGGATGATGGATGGGGATGGGGATGGGGATGATGGGAGTTTTAGTTCAACAACGTCCAGGGAGTTCAGGCTGAGGAACAATGTTCTAGTGCCTTTGCCACTCTGGGAGAGTTGTCCCCAACCCTACCATAGAATTGCTCTTGTTTGTAAGACAAAGGATAGTTGTTGCTCATGCTTCCTGTTGTGGCTATGAAAGAAATGGCAGCTTAGATTGTCCCAGCAAGAGAGTAGTGGCCAATTTAATCTTTTCCATGCCAATATGTCTGAAGAACTTTCCCTGCTAGTTTAGGCAAAATGTCTGCTTGGTCCAGCACCCTCTTTCTAACAGAAGCCAAACAGATGCTTCTGTAAAACTTTCAAACAAGGGATAAGGACAATAGCCCCCTGCTTTCCTTTGTATTCAGCATCTAGTTCTCAGAGGCATACTATTCCTGAAAATGGAGGCTCCATTGTCTGTTGATAGAACTTTCCCATACCATATTGCCAATGAGGAGCCACTGTCCAAGTCAAAGATTGAAGGGTGAAAGTACTTCTCCCCTGCCATATCTGCGTTGCAGTCTGCATGTAAAAGTCCCTCACAGAACTGAGTGTGGAAGGTAGATTTCCTTAGGGAATGTTATGAACTTCCCCTGGCTTTAGAGTTGGAACATCCAAAAAACAGAGCTGAGAGAGGTAAAGCATCACATCCTGAGATGCTGACATTTTATCAACCTCAGATTCTGGCAAGACATACAGATTGCCCCACAGGAACCGGCAATTAGATCTGTTCAGGCACATTCAAGGTATTTGCCTGATTTTCCCTGGAGGGAAAACTCAGGCGGAGGAGAGCAGAGCTTTGAACTGGGATCCTGGAATCTGGAGAAAATGAAGGCACTTTGACAGCACTTTGCACGCAGATTTGTTTGTGAGCTGATTATCTGGTTTACAGATTAAGCAGACTGAGAGCTCGCCAGCTCTGAGCTGCATGTGGGTGACCGCTTCCTCTCTCTGCCTTGCAGCAGAGTTGAGGTAGGAAAACTCAGGCTCTGTTATTATCGATGTTGTTACAGCAGTCATTGTGCAATGACACTTTACAAGCTTGAATAAAGTAATGCCCTATTGTAAGCTTGGAAAACTTTAACACTAGGAGAATGATAACACATACATCTGTAACAATATAAAGAGCAAAGGGGAGAGAAAAGACACCTGGTTGAAAACGGAAGCATCAGCCAAGTGCATTTTCTCCTAAGCCTGAATTTCACAGCCTGCAATCAAGCCAAATAACAGACAACAGGAGTGCACCCCAGTGATCGAGAGGACGGCAAATGCATTTAATAAAGATGAACTAAGCACAGCATGTATCAATCCACTTCCCTACCAGTCAGTGCAATGGAGGTATTTTCTGTGCCTCCTCCACCTCCTCTCCCCTCCTCACTTGTTGTCAGCATCGGATACCACTTGGCAAACCTTTTTGGAGCCATTTTTTGTGCCTGCAGAGTTGCCTGTTCCTTGCACTGCTTTTGGCTAAATGTTGGAGGAAGACCGGTCCTCCCTTTGCACCTGAGCAACCAAGGCCTGAAGTGGAAGGCTACACCCAGATGAGCAAAAGCCTGCCATTGGATGGGAGGGCATCCAGGCTCTCACTACCAGACATAGAACTCAAACTCCCAGCTCAGTTTCTGCCAGAGACTTTAATGCTTAAATCAGTGCAGGTACATGAGCAAGGCATGGTTACAAGGTATACCAGGTGTGCAAGAGGATTAGGTACTTGGCTAGGTGTATGCTGAGTTGTTAATCCAACAGGCAGTGGTGTAGCATGTGTTGGCAGCACCCAGGGTAGGGCAAGGTTTGCGGCTCCTAACCCCCTTGCAGGCATTGTTCGGGAGGCAACATGCAGACTTGGCTGCGCCTTCAGTGGCTGCTGCTCATGGAGATTGCCTGCTAGTGGCCACGTTTGCCCTCTCAGCTCAGTGAGCTCCCAGCAGGAGTAGCAGCTGGTGCTCCTTGGTGGGCTTAGCAGCTACAGCAGGTCTAAGAGGAGGGACACAGAGAGCAGGCTGAGGCATCAAGTGCAGCTCTTCCCTGGCCACCTTTCCTGGCCATGTAGTGTGTGGGCTGGTGCTGGTGGGTCCTGGGCAAGCAGACAGCTCTCCTCTCTGTGCTCCCTCTGTGAGGTGTGCACTTCACCGAAGGACACATACTGGGATGGAGACCCTGGGGAAGAACTGGTGCAGGCCAGGAAAAGTCAGGGCTCCAGCTAGCCTGTTAAGAGAAGGGGATGCCACCACAGCCCCAAAGGCCTGGCCCAGCGCAGCTCACCTACCCGCAGCTCTGGAAGGTGGCGGTCATGTGGCCTTGGCAAAGGGAGTCTGTCGTAGGGGTGCCAGGTTGTGCCACCTCAGAATTCTGCTCCCAGGACCACAGCCTCCCTCACCCCCATGCTACGCCCCTGCCAACAAGCAATATGCTTGCTGCACCTTCTTTTTGAAGGAGAGGAAGACATGGCACTTAGCATGGCAACAACCTGTGCTCCAAGACTGGGCAAGGAAGCAGGTACTTTGGTGAGTGGGCTGAGCTTGTAAGGTCTATTCATGAGGTGGAGCAGCTCAGCATCTGATTTGCTCTCCATAGGCTCCTTCTCTGAAGGGGGCTCATCCCTGACAGGGGGAGGCACTGGGGGCAGTTCTATGTCAGGAGGGGTCAGACTAGGGGTGTCCAGTTGCACCAGAGCAGAACAATCCTCTGCTACCCCAATTGGCTGGATCAAGCTCATCATATCACACACTGCTGCCAATCCATTTCCTGGATTTCGTTGGGTCTTGCCAACACTTCTTCCATTCCAGTAGGACTCCACCTCTCTGATCTCCACCCATTATTCCTCAGGATCAGACTACCTCCTTCATGACACTTTCATATGGGGCTCAGGACAAAGAGTACCCCAGCCTCAGAAGCTCACTTATGACAGAAAATGAGGAAATCATACATCTGAATGTTCCCCCGCAGGTATAAATTTCCCACTCGTGAAGAGATGCCAGAGAGAAATCTAGGTTAAAACCTTCTCTCTCCCTGGGCAGGAAGTTCTTCCCATGAAGGAACTCCCCCAGCTGCACTTGGAAGTGGAATAGCCCAGGAAGGGCTGTACCACATACTGATGCTGCATGTTTGAGCCGGATGTAATGTGGGTAATGTTGATAGAACCTTTATAAAGGGCAAAGCCAGTTCTGTGTGCTGAAATCTAAATGCAACCCATGGGGGTATCTGGAGCAAATTCTTGCCTCTATTAGCTGCTACACCATATGTTTTTCTTTTCCAGGCAGCAGCTGCCGTGAGCTCTCTTGGGCTCGTGAGCTCAGACTGTTTTGCTGCACTGCTGATACCTTGCGAATAATAATCTGGGTGTCATGTGGGCCTTACTGCTGTGCTGAACAGAAAATAAAAGATGCAGAGATGTCAGAATATCACTAGGGTGCACTTATCAGAGGGGCAATTCAGATGAGTCGCCACACATCCAGCTTGCAATGCATCTCACGTTTACTGCATTACTGCAAAGTGCTGGGGAAATGGGTGGAAGAGAATCCGCAAGGCAAATGTGCATCTTCATTTGCGGCCTGTGGGTTCTGCTGCTGATTCAGTGGTATGGTTGCTTAACCGAGAGCTGAATTATCACAGAGCATACAGTGCACAGTCTGGACATATTGAACTCATTCAAATATGGCATTGGAGAATTCTGAATGCTTTTGGAATTCAACTTTGAGAGGCTGTGGTTTTCTAAATCGGAAAAAAAAATGTTTTGTTCAAGTTAAGCCAACAATGTTGATCATGCAGTGATATCAGTGCTGAAGTAAGGCTCGGGGGATTTTTTGAGCAGCAACTCAGGGGAACTAAGTTCCCTTAACCTTTTAAAATTAAATACCCCCCCCCCCGTGGGGGCTGGAATGGATATACACCCCATGCCTGAGCCAAAAATCCATCTATATCTGTAATCAATAAAGTTGTGGCGTTTTCTAATCCAGACCATTGCCTGCTTGAGTTTGTTAATCATTTACATTTAGCCACTGTATGGGGGGGGTTGGGGGTGGCACTGCAATTGGGCCCAAACAAACAAACTTTTGTCCCCTCACAAAAGAACAGTAATTTGTCCAGGGCTGCCCAGGGATCCCATAGCCAAAGAGGAATCTGAACTCGGGTCTCAAGACAAAAATCTTCCTGGTGGGCCACATTGTTTTTCCTTGGCCAATGAGACCTGCTTCCAGCTTTTCCCTTCTCACATGTCCTCTAAGCCTCTCATCCCTCTCTGTTTTGTACTTCAGGGTGTGGAAAGCTTACAGGGGTAAGCAACCCCATCACCATCCGGGCATCAGGCTCCAGATTTGGCTCTTGGATGACGGACACCATGGCCCCAAGTTCTGACAGCCGGGTGAGTGCATGAGAGACGAAATTCCCCTAGGCTCACTTATTTAGAATCAAGGTTGAATTGGTCTCAGGAGACTCTGGAGCTGCTCACAAGTGGGGTTGCTGGCTTGTACGTCAACAGCCCACAACCCAGAAGGTTAATGTTTTGTTTAAACCTAGCACAAATATAAATTAGACTAAACTCACAGAATTTCCCCAGGTTATTTGATTTTAATGAGTGAAACCTGAGCACAAATGAGCACAAAACCTTCTAAGTTTTGAGACTGTACCAAACACATGGCATAAAGTCATCTGTCCGGATTGTAGGATAGAAGATTAGCAAAAGGCAGAGGGGAGAAAATGGTGCTAATTAACAGGGGAAGGGTCGTGGCTCAAGGGTAGAGCATCAGCTTTGCGTGTCCAAGATTGGAGGCTTGAGCCTCAGCAACTCCAGGAAAGGCTGAGAGAGATTCCCATCCTGAAATCCTGAATGCTGCTGCCAGTCAGTGTAGACTATACTGAGCTAAATGGACCAATGGTCTGACTCTGCATAAAGCAGCTTCCTATCCTCCTAACATCTTAGAAGAGAGAAGGAGAACTCTTGCCACTGTTGTAAACAAAAGCTGCCCTTTCCCCCTTATGGGGTATCCAAGAGCCCATATAGAGTCCTTACATGGGTTCCCTACTGGAAGGAGAAAATAACAGAGGCCAACCAGAGAATATTGAGAAGCAAAGCAGCTAGTAAGCCTGATCTTTATTGATCTGTTGCAACAGGGTGCTCCCCTCACTCGCAGGAAAGGAGGAGGACCCAGAACAAAGGTGTGCCCCTCCATACATCATACCTACATCACAGAAAAGGCAGTCTAAAACAGAAATTTGAATGTTGTTGTTTTTCCTGTCTGCCAAGTTATCTGATAATGCCTTATCTGATTGCCTTTTCTGGTAGTCTGCCCATTCCTTTGAAATGGTGATTACCTAATTCCTGTAACAAGGAAGGTTTTTTCACCTCCTCCCTCCTTGCAGAGAAACATTTCATCAGCTTGGGAGTCAAAATGGTTTCAGGACTGTCTTCCTGTGCTGCTTCAGTCATGTGGTTTATATATTTATGTACGTGCTTGCTTGGTACATTTATGAATATTTATTATATATCTAAGACCTTAAAATTCTTATAACACCACCACTTGACATTGGACTTGGACTTGAAGGTGGGGTACGGGAGTATTATGCTCTACTACTTCTGATAGTAATCTCAAGTGGCCCAGAACCCCTTTTCTTTTCTGTTCCTCAGATTATTCTGGTGGTGGGCTGGAGTCACAGCCGCAACGTACATTTAAAGCACTTTTATACCACTTGTACAGGCCTGGTCCCCCCTGTGGTGTAGTGGTTAAGAGCGGTAACTCGTAATCTGGTGAACCGGGTTCACGTCTCCGCTCCTCCACATGCAGCTGCTGGGTGACCTTGGGCTACTCACACTTCTCTGAAGTCTCTCAGCCTCACTCACCTCACAGGGTGTTTGTTGTGGGGGAGGAAGGGAAAGGAGAATGTTAGCTGCTTTGAGACTCCTTCGGGTAGTGATAAAGCAGGATATCAAATCCAAACTCCTCCCCCCCTCCTCCTCCTCCCCCCTCCTCCTCCTCCTCTTCTTCTTCTTCTTCTTCTTCTTCTTCTTCTTCTTCTTCTTCTTCTTCTTCTTCTTCTTCCTTGCCCAAGAATCCTGGGACCCGTAGTTTGGGACCTGTAGTTTAAGGGTGCTGTGAATCATAGCTCTGTGAGGTGTAAACTACAGCTTCCAGGATTTAAATTACTAACACCCTTGGTTCCCCACCCCCCCATCCTGGAACGTGGTCTGATAAGGGTGATGCAAATTATAACTCAATGAAGAAGAAGAGTTTGGATTTGATATCCGGCTTTATCACTACCCTAAGGAGTCTCAAAGCGGCTAACAATCTCCTTTTCTCTCCCTCCCTCACAACAAACACTCTGTGAGGTGAGGAGCAAACTACAGTTCAGAATTTTTTGTGGGGGAGCTATGGTATAAATGTGCTTTAAATGTATGGTGTGGGCATAAATTGAGAGGGGGAATGGCCCAGTGGCTTAGCAGTGGAGGTATTGGGCTGGATTGAGATCTTATCTCAACTGAAAAGGTGAAAGATTTATACAATCTGTTGAGTAGTCAGAGGATTATCTCTTATCTTTCCACCTTCCCGATGCATCCCCAATTATCAACCTTTTTGTAAAAGAGGGTATGGGAGTGGCCTGGTAAACAGAGCTTCCTCCTGTCTAAAAGGTAAAGGTAAAGGGACCCCTAGCTCTTTTTCCTGGTCACACCAAAAGCTGACAGAGAGGCTGGCTGTTTAAACAAACACATACAGTTTTCCAACATAAGTATGGGATGACTAAGTCAGCAACTTTTATAACTCAATTTACATTGGTTTTGCAGTTCAGCTTAATTGATGCTCTGTGAGAAATGTACGGGTTTGAAAGTGGCCAATGTGGTCCCTAGGAAGTTCAGAATCCCATTTGTAGGCAAAAATTGAAAAATGGGATAGCAGAAATGTTAACGGTTGGAAATTAGTCTGGTAATAAGAAGCCTAAGCATAGGAGAGAAATGCATTGTTTTTAAACTCTCATGCATGTGAAGCCGATTAAGTGATGTTGTGTGGCTGCCCCTGTGCTCCTCTAGGAGATAGGGCAGGACTACAATCTTAGTGGCATCATTTATCATGAGAATTACAGCAAATTGAGTATAATGAAAATTATGAGTAAAAGATTTTCCGCTGAATTTGAAATTTAATTTATCTGCTGAAACTTAATTTGTCTCTCCAGTTTCATGTGAGATTTATAGCACTGGATTTGCAGAATTAAAAATACCGGTATACCATCCCTTGCAGCATTTAAACTGGAAACTTATTGCAGTGGCTTGGGTCTGTCCCACACACGCGAGACGACTCCAGCAGTTAATTATTCCAGATTTCTTAGTCAAATCAAAAGGTCCCATTCGGAGCTCCGCTAATCTCTGTCATCCTCAGAAAGCACAGTTGCCCCCTTTTCCCCCGACAGGAAAACCCCCACCTTCTCTTCCTGTCCTGTTTGCGCTTCTCGGACACTCTCGTGAGTCTGCGAGATTTGGGAGAGGGCGCTCCCTGCATCCCTGTGTCTTTTTTTTATTTTTATTTTATATTTTTTATTCAAAGTTATAAAAAAATATATTTTCCAAAAACATATCCTTATTCCCCATTTTTCCTCCCTCCCCCTCCCCCCCACAAAACCCATCCCCCCACCCCACCTCCCGACTTCCCTCAGTTCCAGTCTTTGGTTTCTCCAATAATGCTATTTTCTGCATGTTACAGAGTTGTATAGATCCTCCAACTGTTTAGCTAATTATTATCAGTAAAAAATTGTGGATGTTTATTCAAAACCTGCCAAGGAGTCCAGTTCGCTTTGTTGCGTCTTCAGATACTTTGTGAAAGGTTCCCATTCATCCTTAAAGTCACAGTTATCCTTGTCCCGTAGCTTATGTGTCAATTTTGCCAGTTCTGCATAATGCATCAATTTTTCTTGCCATGATTCTTTAGTTGGGATTTCTTCAGTCTTCCATCCTTGTGCTACCAGAACTCTCGCGGCCGTTGTCGCATACATGAAGAGGTTTTTCAACTTTTTTGGCAGGTCTTTCCCTACAATCCCCAACAAAAATGCCTCAGGTTTTTTAACAAATGTTAAATGGAACATTTTCTTCAGTTCATTGTATATCATTTCCCAAATTTTTTTAATTACTTTACAATCCCACCACATATGATAAAATGTTCCCTCCTTTTCCTTACACTTCCAACATATGTTTGAGCTAGTTTTGTACATTTTCCCTAGCTGCACTGGTGTTGTGTACCATCTGTACATCATCTTCATGTAGTTCTCCTTCAATAGTGAACAATCTGTAAATTTTAAGTCAGTTTTCCATAATTTAACCCAATCCTCCATCATAATATTGTGACCTACATCTTGTGCCCATTTAATCATAACTGATTTTACCTCTTCATCTTTCATCTCCCATTCTAATAGTATGCTATATGCGGCCTTCAGTAGTTTCACTTTCCCTTCAATCACTTCCATTTGAAACCTAGATCTAGTATAACTAAATCCTTTCTTACAGTCTTCTTTATATGTTTCATGTAATTGTCGATAATGCAACCAACTCTGAAAGTGGTCTTTGATCTCATCATAATCTCTTAATTTCCATTTCCCATCATGTTCCTTTAATAAATCAGCATATGTGAGCCATTTTCCTTTCTTTCCAAGTGGTTTGAGCAGTAATGCTTCATGTGGTGAAAGCCACCACAGAGTCTTTTGTTCCAATAAGTCTTTATATCTCTCCCATACTCTCATTAATGATTTCCTGATTATATGGTTGTAAAAACTTCTATGAATCTTCCCTTTCCCATACCATAAGTATGCATGCCAACCAAATCTGTTGTCATGTCCTTCTAGTTGTAATGCCTCTTGCTTGTCCAATCTCATCCAGTCCCTGATCCATACCAAACAAGCAGATTCGTAATACAATTTAAGGTCTGGGAGGGCAAACCCGCCTCTATCTTTTACATCTGTAAGTATTTTATGTTTTATCCTAGGCCTCTTGCCCCCCCCCCCCGATAAATCTTAAGATCCCTTTCTGCCATTTTTTAAAGCATTCATCTTTCAGGATGACTGGTATTGATTGAAAAAGAAATAGCATTTTAGGCAACACATTCATTTTAATCGCTGATATTTTTCCTAACATTGAGAGAATAATTCTGCTCCATATTTCTAAATTTCTTTTTACCTCAAGCCAATTTTTTTCATAGTTATTTTTAAATAGGTTTATATTTCTTGATGTTAACCAAATCCCTAAATATTTAACCTTTTTATGGACTTCAATCTCAATATTTTGTTCTAATTCGGTTCTTTCTTCTTCCTTCATGTTTTTAACTAATAATTTAGTTTTATTCCTATTTAGCTTAAATCCTGCCACTTCCCCAAAAATCTGAATTTTTTCTATTACTTTAGGGAGTGAAGTTTTAGGTTCTTCCACTTTTATCACTAAATCATCTGCATACGCTGTTTTTTATATTAATCCTGCACTTGAACCCAAATTGATTCAGAAGGACGAAAAAGGCAGAATTTTAATAATACAAATTAAAATCCAGGGAGAGAAAGTGATATTGGTTGGTATTTATGCCCCTAATGATAAAAAAGCAACTTTTTTCAGGAAACTAGAAACAGAACTACTTGAATTTGCAGATCAAAAGATTATTTTAATGGGAGACTTAAATGGAGTTCCAACTTTAGACAAAGACAGAACAGCCAGGAAAAAAGAGACCAAAGAAGGTAAACTGCCAAAAACTTTTTTTGACATGACTCAAAATCTAAAGCTGATAGATATCTGGAGAGTAAGACACATGTTTGATAGAGAGTATACTTTTTACAGCCATGTACATGACAGCAGTTCGAGAATAGACTCTATATGGATCTCCAAAGAATTAGAAACGAGAGTCAAAAGAATTGAAATCAATCCCAGAACCTTTTTTAGACCATAATTCCCTGACTATGGAATTACAAAAAGAAAGCCAAATCTCTTTTAGATGGAGATTAAATGATGATTACATGATCACAAATTTGTTGAAAAAGCAAAAAAGACCTTGATGGATTACTTTGAAATAAATAGTCAAGGGCTAACAAAGTTACAGACGGTCTGGGATGCAAGCAAGGCTGTAATGAGAGGACTCTTTATACAACAAAATTCATTTAAAAGGAAATTGAGAGAGAAAAAGAAAAAAGAAATATTGGAGGAAATTATGAAAAAGGAGAAACAGCTGCCAAACAAAGCAAACAAAGAGGCAGTAAAACAGGCAATCAAAACATTACAAACCCAATACTCAATGATTATAAACGAGGAAATCAGCTGGAAAATAAAAAGAGTAAAACAAAAATATTTTGAGCATGCAAATAAACCGGGGAAGTTGTTAGCCTGGCAGCTGAATAAAAGTGAACAAAGGAACAACATAAATAAAATTAACATAAATGGCAGAATTACAGACAAGCTGAAGGAAATACAAGAAGGGTTTGTTAAATATTTTTCTGAGTTGTATAGACAAGGGAAAGAAAAAACATTTAAGATAGAAGAGTACATCAGAAATAGCAATATGCCATATTTAAAAGAAGAACAAAGGAACATCCTTAACTCCCAGATAACAATGCAAGAAATACTTGATGCAATAAAAAGCTCTAAAAATGGCAAGTCTCCAGGCCCGGATGGCTTTACGGCAAAATATTATAAGATATTAAATGAACAATTAGCGAACCCATTGAAAGATGTCATGAATGAAATACTGAACACAGGCGAAATCCCAGAAACATGGAAACAGGCCTATATAACAGTAATTCCAAAACAAGACGCAGATTTGCTGCAAATTAAACACTATAGGCCTATTTCCTTGTTAAATAATGATTACAAATTGTTTGCAAATATCCTAGCTAACAGATTAAAAAAAATATTAAATGAATATATACATCAAGACCAAGCTGGGTTCCTACCAGGAAGACAAATGAAGGAGAATATAAGGAATATTTTGAATATAATAGAATATTTGGAGGCTAAAAATGAAAAGAAAGTGGCAATGATGTTTATAGACGCTGAAAAAGCCTTTGATAATGTTTCTTGGAAGTTCATGATAAAGTTGTTAGAACAAATCAGAAGTGGTCCCAAGTTTTTAAAAGCAATAGCAGCAATCTATTCAGAACAAAAAGCTAAACTAATTATAAATCAGGTGATAACGGATGATTGTAAGATCCAAAAAGGAACAAGACAAGGATGCCCATTATCACCATTATTGTTTATTCTGGTCTTGGAAGTACTTGCCAAAAACATAAGAGCAAACAAAGAGATTACAGGTGTAAAAGTTGGGAAAAGTGAATTCAAGTTAAACCTGCATCCCTGTGTCTGAGCTGACAAGCTGCCCTCTCCTTCTCCCTGTGTCCAGAGATCAAGTTCCGGCTGCTCCCTGCTGCTTCCCTCTGCATCCCACTCTTGCCTGTTCTCTCTCCCGGCCTGCCTTCTCATTCCCTGTCAGTGAAGGAATGGAGCTGACACTTATATATATTGATTAAGGCTTCCCCAGCAGGCTGAGTTCCCCTCTTTATCTTCCACAAAATAATCAGGCAACAGACTGTATTGTAAACATGAAAAATGTAACATTTACTTACATAATAGTCTTGCTCAGGACTCAGCAGTGAGCAATTAGAAATACAAGACAGGCAAAGCTACTTCTAAATTACTTTTAAAATACATGGTTGAGATTGAAGATGGTGCTTGGACTTGGGAGAGCACAGACCTTGCGTATTATCCCTATAGCTGCATGACGAGAAAAAAACTGTTCCTCAGGTGGGAGGAAGTTCAAAAAATTAAGAGCCATTATATTTTTCCTGCTTGTGCAAGGATGTTACCTCATAAAGTGCCCTCTAGGAATTCAGGAGCCCTATGAGTCTTAACCCCTTCATATTCCTGTTTAGAAAAACATATTGGTCCTTTTGACTGAAGCTTTCCTCACAATTCTGTGGTCTTAATAATAATAATAATAATAATAATAATGATAATAAATTTTATTTATATCCCGCCCTCCCCAGCCGAAGCTGGGCTCAGGGCGGCTAACAACAATCAAAATAATCCAACATTCTAAAAACATTCATTATTATAAAATTAATTAAAATCAAATTAAAATCAAATTGATGGCAACCATTAAGCAAAATTCTGTGCAGATTGCCAGAGGAGGGGGTCAGGCTGCGCCCTGACCAAAGGCCTGGTGGAACAGCTCTGTCTTGCAGGCCCTGTGGAAAGATGTCAGGTCCCGCAGGGCCCTAGTCTCTTGTGACAGAGCGTTCCACCAGATTGGAGCCACGGCCGAGAAAGCCCTGGCTCTAGTTGAGGCCAGCCTAACCTCTCTGTGGCCTGGGATCTTCAGGATGTTTTTATTTGCAGACTGTAAATTTCTCTGTGGGACATACCAGGAGAGGCGGTCCCGTAGGTACGAGGGTCCTAGGCCGTATAGGGCTTTAAAGGTTAAAACCAGCACCTTAAACCTGATCCTATACTCCACCGGGAGCCAGTGCAGCTGGTATAGTACCGGATGAATATGATCTCGCAGCAAAGACCCCATAAGGAGTCTCGCCGCGGCATTCTGCACCCGCTGGAGTTTCTGGGTCAGTCTCAAGGGCAGCCCCACGTAGAGCGAGTTACAATAATCCAGTCTGGAGGTGACCGTCGCGTGGATCACAGTGGCTAGGTCAGGGCGAGAGAGATAAGGAGCCAACTGCTTAGCTTGGCGGAGATGAAAAATGCCGCCTTTGTTATAGCTGTAATCTGCGCCTCCATAGAGAGGGAGGTATCGAAGATTATACCCAAACTCTTAACGGACGATGCTGGCACTAATTGCACCCCCGCAAGAGATGGGAGTTGCCCCCTCAATCCCATATCGCTCCGTCCCAGCCAGAGGACCTCTGTCTTCGAAGGATTTAACTTCAACCGGCTCCCACGTAACCATCCAGCCACAGCTTCCAGACATCTGGTCAGTGTGTCTGGGACCGAGTCAGGATGGCCATCCATCAACAGATAGAGTTGGGTGTCATCGGCATACTGATGGCAACCCAGCCCAAAGCTCCAGACAAGCTGGGCGAGGGGGCGCATAAAGATGTTAAAAAGCATCGGGGAGAGAATCGCACCCTGAGGCACTCCACACACCAAGGAGTGGCGCGATGACAATTCCCCCCCAAGCGCCACCCTCTGTCCCCGACCAGAGAGAAACGAGCGCAGCCATTGGAGGACTGTGCCCTGGATCCCCACGTCGGCAAGGCGGTGGTCTAGGAGTTCGTGATCGACCATGTTGAAGGCTGCTGACAGGTCTAGAAGAATCAGCAGCCCCGACCCGCCTCGATCCAGCTGCCTGCGGAGATCATCTGTTAGGGCGACCAGAGCCGTCTCGGTCCCATGACCAGCACAGAAGCCGGACTGGAATGGATCGAGAGCCGATGTTTCATCCAGAAACCTACCAAGCTGTTCAGCAACCGCTCTCTCAATCACCTTACCCAGGAATGGAAGATTCAAAACCGGGTGGTAATTGGATAGATCTAAGGGATCTAATGATGTTTTCTTTAAGAGCGGACGCACCACTGCCTCCTTCAGTTCCCCTGGGAATATCCCGGTGCCAAGGGACAAATTGATGATATCCCCCAGGGGGGCCCGCACCTCGTCTGGACACGCTCTAATCAGCCAAGACGGGCACGGGTCAAGAGGACAGGTGGTGGGCTTCCCAGCTCGGAGGAGTCTGTCCACATCGGCTGGGGATATCCAGTCAAAGTGGTCCAATACTGGACCCGAGGACAGTCGAGGGGCCTCCAGTTCCTTTATTGTATCCAAATTGGCAGGAAGGTCATGGCGGAGCAACAGGACCTTCTCCGCAAAGAAGCTCGCAAATGCCTCACAGCTGTGTGTCAAATTGTTATTTAAATTTGGCTGTCCTTCAAGGGACGTTAAAGACCTAATTATACTAAATAATTGCGCCGGGCGAGAGCTAGCGGAGGCAATGGAGGCCGAGAAGTAGGACTTCTTAGCGGCCTTCACTGCCATCTCATAGGTTTTCATAAAAACCCTATAAGATGTTCTTGAGGCTCCGTCACGGGCACCCCGCCATACTCGCTCTAGCCGTCTGAGGTCCCGCTTCATTTTCCGAAGCTCCTCGGTAAACCAGGGAGCCCGGTTTCTGCGGGGTCGCAGAGGGCGCCTAGGTGCGATCTCATTGATGGCTGCTAGGAGCTGGATATTCCAGCCCTCAACAAGCTCAGTCAATGAGTTGCCAGGGGGAGCAAGGTTCCACAAGGCCTGATGGAATCTATCAGGGTCCGTCAGCCTCTGTGGGCGAGCCCAAATTGGCTCGCCACCTAAGCAGGGTGGGGGTGGCTTTCAGAGCGTAGTGATCAGACCATGGCACCTTCATCGAAGGAGACATGATCACATCTATACTGGCGCCAAAGATCAAATCCAGCGTGTGGCCTGCTTGATGTGTGGGGCCCGAAACAAACTGGGAGAGCCCTAGTGTCGCCATGGAAGACACCAGGTCCAGAGCCTGTGAGGAGGGAATGGCATCAGCATGGATGTTGAAGTCCCCCAATACCAATAGGTTAGGGAACTCCAAGGCCCAGCCGGCCACCGCCTCCAGCAGGCCTTACAGGGTGGCTGCTGGTGCGCTAGGTGGCCGGTACACCAGCCAGACAGCCAAGCTCACCTCGGAGCCCCACACTAGGCCAACACATTCAATGCCGGGAATCGATGGCGATGGTAGAGCCCTGAAAGAACAATCTTCCCGGATTAATAATGCCACCCCTCCCCCCCAGCCCACAGTCCGTGACTGGTGGAGAACGGAGAAACCCGGGAGCGCCATCTGTCGTAAGGTAACAGTTTCCCCTTCGCACACCCAGGTCTCCGTCACACAAGCCAGGTCAACCCCCTGCGAGATGAAGAAGTCTCGCAGGGTGGCGGTTTTGTTGCCTATAGACCTGGCATTGCACAACACCAGTGACGGAGGTGAGTAATCTTTGCTCACCCTACCTTCGTCCCTCGGGATGGGGCGCAGATTGGAAGGGGTACGAGCATATCCGTATCTCGATCCCCTTCGCCTATGACATCTGCCCCCACCGCCATACCTCCCTCGCCCCTCCACGGTAGCAATCCCAAGCCTCAAACCAACCTCCATTTACAAAATAAAAAACAAATCAAACCAAAAACAATTGTACCAACAAAACAAATCCCCACCCCACTCACTATCCAACCCCAAACCAACATAAAACGGAACAAAATAAAAATACATGTATACAGACCACCGTTCACGGTGGTACACCAAAGTAAAAAGTAAAAACCCCTTTAAAACACTTTAAAATATATAAAAACATTTTAAACATTTGCTGCAGCAACACCAGTGTCCTTAAAACTGTAGCGGTGGCGAGTGTGGGCCCCGCCCCCTAGGCCTGGTGGAGTGGGCCTACAGGAGGGAGCGGCCTTCCTCAACCCCCACGGTGCAGCAGCCACAGTGGTGTCCCAGCGCCTCATGAGGCCTCTTAAGCTGTGGCGGTGGTGAGTCAGTCTGGGCCCCGCCCCCTGGGCCAGGTGGAATCAGCCTGAGGAGGGAGCGGCCTTCCCCAACTCACTTGGTGGAAGGGGGGTTGAGTAGATGACAATATGGTACCTTCCAATTTTGTAATTCCAGTGTATCGTTCTACTTGCTTCTTTGTCTTTCAAGTTACATGTAAAAGAAGCTTATCTCCACTTCATACAAGAACCTGTGAATGAGGTTCACTATGGTCAGTAGTCTCTGGGTGAATGTAGCAGCTGAGGGTTCCAACAGCTGTGATAGCGACCTGCACTACCTCTCACTACTAGTTCACTTTCCCTCCTTGCTGGGAATTCGGCAGGAACTTCCTTATAGTCTCCTCTGCTGCTTTGAGCCCAAGAAGAATCTTGATGCTGTGGTGGTGCAAAAACAGGGTTGGAAGGGAGCAGCTGTTCAAACCTCTAGCTCATGGGTAGGTAACCTAAGGGCTGGGGGCCGGATCTGGCCCAATCGCTGCCTAAATCCGGCCCTTGGACGGTCTGGGAATCAGCATGTTTTTACATGAATAGAATGTGTCCTTTTATTTAAAATGCATCTCTGGGTTATTTGTGGGGCCTGCCTGGTGTTTTTACATGAGTAGAATGTGTGCTTTTATTTAAAATGTACGGTATCTCTGGGTTATTTATGGGGCATATAAAGGTAAAGGGGCCCCTGACCATTAGGTCCAGTTGTGACCGACTCTGGGGTTGCAGCGCTCATCTCGCTTTATTGGCCGAGGGAGCCAGCGTACAGCTTCCGGGTCATGTGGCCAGCAGGACTAAGTCGCTTCTGGCGAACCAGAGCAGCTCATGGAAACACCGTTTACCTTTCCGCCAGAGCAGTACCTATTTATCAACTTGCACTTTGAGGTGCTTTCGAACTGCTAGGTTGGCAGGATATGGGGCATATAAATTCATTCATTTCCCCCGCCCCCCCAAAAAAAATATAGTCCGGCCCCCCACAAGGTCTGAGGGACAGAGGGACCGGCCCACTTCTGAAAAAGTTTGCTGACCCCTGCTCTAGCTGCTGCAATCACTTGGAGACTTCTCTTTCATGGGCTCCTATGTTAACCGAGGCTTAATGTGAATTTCAGTCAATACAAGCCCTTATAAACTTTTGCAGGATCACATATTCCCAGTTTTCAAGGACTTGGCAAAGTCCTGTGGCTCCATAGAAAAATGATTTATTGAGAAGAAATCCAAACAGGCTCCCTTCCCTTCCACCCCAGCTCTGCAGAAGAGACCAAGGAGGGGAACTTTGTCTGATCATCCTCCAAGTGTGAAATCAATCTTGCCCACCTCTTGCTATCACAATGCTTCTTCAGTTATTAAAAACTACTCGAGCGTTTGATCAGCAGAAAAAGAGTGAAAATGTGTTTTAACTCTGTAAATTAAAGGAGAGAAAACATTTAATAAAACAAGCATAAATCATCCATAAAGGTTGGGATATGTTTACTCATTCTTTGCAGTTGAGCTTTTTGGCATGATAAAGCAGAGGGAAACAAGTGGGAGACAAAATTTGGATGGCAGAAAGCCCATGATGAATGAGTTACTTGGCAAGAGTTTACAAGCAGCATTCACAGACTCGGTATCTTCAGTTAAGAGAGCATAGGTAACAGAATGGGCTTGATAGCCCAATCATCTGATTCAATACAAGCAGTGGGGCTGGGGGGACGTATGTATGCATTGGTGGCTGGTGCCCATTGAGACTGGTTGGGCAGAAAATCAACAGTAGGCAAAACTAGTAATGGGCAGAGCCAACTAATTCTAGTTTGTCTCCATCCTCCTCCCAGCTGAGACAAAGGAAGTAGAAGCTGACAGTCAGTGCCACCTCCAGGATTGGTTGTAAACTGGTGGAGCAGCACCCCATTTGGCCCAATGGGACCTTGAGCCCCCAAGCCACACATTTGCCTCTGAGACCCCAAGCCACACATTGCCCTCATGGCTATGAGGTGGTCAGCTTGGTTACCATTTTTCTCTTGAAAAGTAAATAGAGCTGAAGGGGAAAGCTGGAAGAGTGACAACCTTCCCCACTTCCATTTTCAGCTCCATGTGCTTTTTCAAGACTTGATTAATTCTTCTGGATATGACTTTTCCCCAGATCCATTGGAAAAGTGATGTGTTTGTGCACACTTTCTCTCTTTTGTGATCTGGGGAGGGGAATTAGAAGTGACCAGAGTGAGTAGTAGCCTTGGCACTTGCTCAAAAATAAAATGTACCCATGGGCCTAATAATACAGGTTGGCAGCCCCGGGATTCCAGGGTGTGAGGATGAAGGAATCCAGACTAGCTTTCTCCAAGAGATGCTGGTTCTCTGTATTCTAGAATGGCATGCTCCAAAAAGGGTTGTATCACATGATTTTATTTCCTAACTATATAGATTATCACCAAGAACATTGCAGGTATTCTGCACAAGGACAGGCTAACCATGTAGCTGACTAGGCAGTCTACCCATAGACTGGTTGGTAGGGGACTCATGTCCCGGACCAATGCATGTTGGAATTCATGAAGACAGATCTCCCATGGCTGCAATGGCTGAGTTGTGGCCAGTAGCCCAGATCACTTTAGACATGGACATAGGCTAGGGATCACATGGAATCTAGGCTTCATGTCCAACTTCCACTGCCATCTCAAATTCATGTCTGTCTTGGCAGTGTAGATACCCTAGGATGAAGGGGACACCTTGTAAATACTAGCTACTGGAAACACAGGAGAGGAGAAAGCTGTTGTGCTCAAATTCTGCTTGTGAGTTTCCCACTGGTATCTGGTTGGCCACTGTGAGAACAGGATGCTGGATTAGGTGGGTTATCGGCCTGATCCAGCAGGACTCTTTGTATGTTCTTATCACCCAGATGAGTCATAAATGAGGCCCCAGAACTGGAATGTCAAGATAGTCTAAACTAAGAGGATACATCAGTCCTTGGAAGGAGAAGGCAAGATAGAAATGTGATCAGTAACTGGGAAATTACATGAGAGACTGGATTCCTGGTTGAACTGGAATTTGAAAAGCGTTTCCCCTCAGGCAGAGCTGGCCACATTGTCTACTACCCTACATAGCCTCTTTGGATTTAACCAGCTCTCACTTGAGATATTTCCACCAGGAACACTATTCTAAAACCTGACATATGTAACAGTTAAACAATAACTCCAGGTTTCAGGGGACTCTCAGCAAGTGCTCCTGTTGGACCCCCTCCAACATTGGTGGGCCCCTTGCCACTATCAACTGCAGTAGGTGTCTCTGAGACACCATTTAAAATTTCCCACAGTGCCCCTGAAGCAAGTGGTGCTCTAGAGCAGTCTTTTCCAACCTCATGCCTTCCAGGTGTTGTTGGACTACAACTCCCAGCATTCATTGAGCAGGGCGGCTAGGACTGATAAGAGCTGGAGTCCAGCAACACCTGGAGGACACCAGGTTGGGAAAGACTGCTCCAGGGCATTATGGGGAAATTAAAATGGTGGTTCATTGACCTATCATTAGGATCACAGGGGAGGAATTAACACTGGTGGATCCCCAGCAGTTATCTGAAGGAGGTGGGAGCTGAGGCGGCTAATTTTAATGATCAGGTCAAATGATCAAGCTGCAAACCATAGTTTTTGCGCTCTCAGTCTTCAGTCCCATCCAATTAACTTCTGGTGATAATGCAAACTTTCTCAGTGTCTTATTTCTAGTTGACAGTTGGCTCCAGGGGACTTGGAAAGCATGCGTGTTATATGTCTGGCTGTATCTCTCCCCCTCCCACTATGCCTTTCCTTTTGAGTGAATTATATTTTAAATTTCAAAAGGTAGCCCTGAGCTTTGGAGAGAAAGAGAGGAGGGGAGGGGGGGACCCAGTTTAGGCACCAAACACAGCTAATCCGATGCAGGGAGATGTCAGCTGCTCCATCAAATGGGCTTAATTGTTTAAAGAAGAATGAAAGGGGAAGAGAAAGGCACAGATCCCTGGGGCTGCTCTGCTGAGCCCCAGTCTTAGGCAGAGAGCAAAGAAGCCTCCGGCAAAGTTTATACACTCAAGGCTTCCTGTCTCCTTTGCCAATGTTTGAAGCAAACAGTGGAGCTCTCCAATCTGGCATCTGGTCAGGGCCTGTGAGAGCTGATGATGAGCATGTTAATGGTCTGGACCAATTGTGCAGCTGACAATGAGCTGAGATTGGAAGGATGTACTGCTTGGGCTTCAAAAGTGCTTGCCAAGTTGCTGTGATGCAGAAGGCAAAGGGCATTTGCAGGGGACTGCCATTGGGTCCCACTAGCTAACTGCCCCTTGCAACCCTTGCTACCAGGTTATTTTTCACCATCTCCCACCACAAGCTTATTCTCCGAAGGAAAAACACAGAGCGCGCTATGAAGGCAAGCTACAGTGAAAGACTCAGCAAGCAAGGGTTAAGCAGAACCTGTTCTCTCCTGCACATTCCCCATCCTGCATTGTGACTATGAGCTCCATCCCAGGATGTCAGAGATCTACACTGGGGTGACTCGGCTTGTGATCAGCGCTTGTGCTGACTGCCCAAAGGTCACATTTCAGAGATGGTTGCCATCTTGCATGTGGCACCAAGGGCAGTTGAGTATCCTATCCGGAAGGAGGAGCTTGCTCCACAGGTGCACCAGTGTCCTGTGCTGGAGCAATCTCATGCACCCTCTGGGGATCAGAGGGAGAGAAAGAAGGCCTTGATCTGGGTCTGCACAATGCCTTTTCCAGTGAAATGGTCTGCGCACGGGGTGCGACAAAATCTTAGAGCAGATACCAGTAGTACATGTGAAAAGGATCTAGGGGTCTTGGTGGACCACAAGCTTAGCATGAGTCAGCAGTGTGATGCAGCAGCAAAAAAAGAGCTAACACTATTCTAGGCTGCATCAACAGAAGTCTAGTGTCCAGATCAAAGGAAGTCATAGTACCACTCTCTTCTGCCATGGTCAGACCACACTTGGAATACTGTGTCCAATTCTGGGCACCACAATTTGAGAGGAATGTTGACAAGCTGGAAGGTGTGCAGAGGAGAGCAAACAAAATGATTAAGGTTTATGAGGAACAGTTGAGGGAGCTGGATATGTTTAGCCTGGATAAGAGGAGACTGAGATGAGATATGAGAGCCATCTTCTAATATCTCAAGGGCTGTTACATGGAGCAAGCTTGTTTGCTCCTGCTCTGGAAGGTAGGACTTGAACCAATGGCTTCAAGTTACAAAAAAAGGAGATTCCGACAAAACTTCAGGAGGAACTTTCTGACACTAAGAACTGCTCAAGGTACCCCTGTGGAAGCAGTGCAGAGAAAGATACAACCAGAGGGTGGAGTGTGAAGAAGGAACCAGGGGAATGATTGCAGATACTAGAAGTGTGCAACAACCACAGGATTGCAAAGCATTGAGCAGCAATGCTCTGCCTTCCAGGCTTCTAGCTAATCTGGTTCCCCAAGGGGTGGAGCTGAGGTTTTAACTGTTTGTTTGCTGTCTGCAGCTTTGCTTCCCATTTGCTCTTGTTGCAGAGCACTTCTGGTCCTTCAACTGGCCCAAGTGTGGCAGTTCTAGCAGTTTTTCTCAACCTTGCATGAAAAGCTGCATGTATCGAAATTCTTTCTTCTACACAGCTGCTGTACAGAAGTACAGAAGTGCAATGAAGGGTTTCCTCCTTTGTGCCTGGGGGTACCTTCTGTGCAGATCCCCATGCAAAGGCCATGCTCCCAGCCTCTTCCCTCACCTGCTACATTCAGGGAATACATTGCTTTAGGAACAGGCACCTCTGTTCATTTGGGTCTCTCAACTACTGTGTTCTTCAGTTATGTTCTCCACATTTTAAAAGTACTCATGAAAATTCATGAGCCTTTTAGTGCTTTTAGAGCCTTTTCTAATATACACATTTTAGCATGCAACTTTTGTGTAATAAACAGTACCCATCTTTGCTAGCAGTCTAATGCATTTGATGTATTCTTTTTGCTAATCCATAAGCATTTTTATGCACACTTTCTGCTAAATGATGCATTTCTGGACATATTTGGCTGGAGACAGCACTGCAAAATTTAAGGATGGGGGGATGTAGGCCACAGGAGCCAACTCTTCAGCCCCCCCCCCATAAAATATTTGAGGCAGCCAAGCCATCTAAAGTTGATGGGCATTACCTTTCAAATGGTGTGCATGCACCACATCATGTGATCGATTATGCAGGGCGAGGTTTACCTGCCCCCCCCCAATATTTTATTCACTTTCTTCCTCTTCTCTAAGATGATAATACTAACAATAATACTAGAAAATGACGGGTGCTGCTGCCAGTGGCCATACCAGAAAAATGAGGGGCTCAGAAGGGCAAATTTTATTTACAGGTAGACAAGTTGTGGTGCTGTGGGTTAAACCACAGAGCCTAGGACTTGCCAATCAGAAGGTCGGCGGTTCAAATCCCCACGACGGGGTGAGCTCCCGTTGCTCGGTCCCTGCTCCTGCCAACCTAGCAGTTCGAAAGCACGTCAAAGTGCAAGTAGATAAATAGGTACCGCACTGACGGGAAGGTAAATGGCGTTTCTGTGCGCTGCTCTGGTTCGCCAAAAGCGGCTTAGTCATGCTGGCCACATGACCCGGAAACTGTACGCCGGCTCCTTCGGCCAGTAAAGCGAGATGAGCGTCAGAACCCCAGAGCTGGTCACGACTGGACCTAATGGTCAGGGGTCCCTTTACATTTACCTTTAAGTTGTGTCCCGAATGTTATGATCTTGCAAAGAAAAAATAATAGTATGCATTAAGGCAGGAGTCTAGCAATTGAGGAGGCAATTGGGGAAGGGCTGTATCCTTGGGGCTGGGGCAATTTCCTCCCTCTGGCACTGCCATGGCTCTTGCTGGTGTGCTTGAAGTGTGCCCTAAGTCTGGCTCTCAAAACACCCACCAGCTGAAGAAAAGTGGACTACATCCAGGTAGGCAGTCACCAATGACCACATAAGCACAGCCACATGTTGTTATGTGAAATGTGACTTTTTGGATGACATGATGTTTACAAGTGTTTCTGATGAAACCAATTAATAAAGAGCTTTTCAAGAGCATATTAACACTTAGAACCCTGGAAGGAGATCAACACCTTCTTTCAAGTCTTTTAACAGCGGCATGGAAGGCATTTTCGCCTGCCTCTTTGGGTGGCTTTTGCTTTCGAACCTTAGCTTCTAATTTCCAGTTGATTACTTAATTGTGGACGGCATGTGAGAAGCGCCCATTTTTCAAGTAACCACCACCGCAGTGTGGGGAGACTTGTCCTTGCCCCACCCTTACCTGCGCCTCCAACCACCCCAGTCCCACGAACAGCTGGAATAAGGGGATTTTGTTATCTTTCTGCCTGAAAGGCCAACCCAGAAAGGGTGTTGATGGGGCAAAATCCTGATTTCAGAAATGCAACTCCTCCTAAATTCTACCTGCTCTGCTTTTGGTTCAGAACATCCAAACGAGCCTGCTCAGGATGGCGCATCTTCCGCACCCCATCTTTGATGCTGAAGTGGGCAGAGCAGGGCGCCTCTTGCGAGCCGCCCCTTTGGGGTCTGAGGAATTAGGGAAGGGGAGGCAGAAGCCCTTGCAGGACGCCCTTCCTCTGACTCCCCCACCCCCACCCCACCTAATGAGCTGCTGAAAGGGAGAAGGTTCCAGTGCACATGGCTAGCGGGACTCTCCAATTGGCCAGCTGCACCTCAAGACCCCCATTCATTAATAAATTAGGAGTCAAATTAAATAGAGAGATTACAGTGCCCTCTGGTCATTTAAAGCAACACATGCATTAACTAGAAGCTTAAGAAAAGGAAATGTGCCTGCTTTCTTCCAACAAGGGCCACCACTAGAAAGGCCTCTTCTTGCGCATCTCCCTTGGGTGGGACACACAGAGAAGGGCTTCTGATGAAGACCTTAGGGTCTGGGCTGGAAATTTAAGTGGGGTAGATGATGCTCTCCTTTTTCCATTTAGATTTTCAGCTTTGGACCTCAGAATACCTGTTCTTCCTATATAGCTACACTGAAGTGATCTGGTACAGAGTAATCTCAGCAGGGCCCATTCTAATGTCCCTTGTGCTCTTCCTTAGGTCTGGTACATGGATGGCTACTACAAAGGCCGTCGTGTCCTGGAATACCGTACACTCAATGACTTCATCACAGGCCAAAACTTTGTCCAGCACCTGCTGCCTCATCCCTGGGCTGGCACCGGCCACGTGGTCTTCAATGGGTCCCTCTACTACAACAAGTACCAGAGCAACATAGTGGTGAAGTACCATTTCCGTTCGCGGAGTGTGGTCGTGCAGCGCAACCTCAACACCGCTGGCTACAACAACACCTTCCCCTACTCCTGGGGTGGCTTCTCAGACATCGACTTCATGGTGGATGAGAATGGGCTCTGGGCAGTCTACACCACCAACCAGAATGCTGGCAACATTGTAGTAAGCAGGATGGACCCTGTCACGCTGGAGATTCTCCGTAGCTGGGACACCGGCTACCCCAAGCGGAGTGCAGGTGAATCCTTCATCATCTGCGGGACCCTCTATGTGACCAATTCACACCTGGCTGGGGCTAAGATCTATTTTGCCTACTACACAAACACTTCTAGCTATGAGTACACGGATATTCCCTTCCACAATCAGTATTCCCACATATCCATGTTGGACTACAACCCCCGGGAGAGGGTCCTCTATACCTGGAACAATGGCCACCAGGTCATCTACAACGTGACTCTTTTCCATGTCATCAAGACTTCAGGAGAGTTATAATCCCATAAGCAAAGAGGCCTCAACTCTCTCTCAGTTGTCATTTTTGTTCATTTTCTCTCTTATCCTTGTGGGTTTGGGAGGTGGGGGAGCACTGTGGCCTGCAAACTCAGTGGCCTGGGACAACACTCCGTGATGCCATTATTTCTACATAATAAAGCAAACAGATTTCTTCTTTCTCTTTCTCTCTCTTTCTCTCTTTTCTCTCTTTCCTGTGGTTGATGACGCATGGATCTGGTTTGGGGCTTCTTTGGGGGGGTGGCTATTTTTTTATTTTTTTATTGATTTTATTTAATTTATTTACTGGTGGAAAATAAAGACAATCTCGTAGAGGTTAGATGGAGTTTGGGCCCTTCTTGGTTCAATGAATGACTTGGGTGCTGGGAGATAACCAGGGTTCCAACTGGCTTTGAAAACAAAGATCCAGCCTTTCCCTTTGAAAACTCCAAGGAAACGCAAGAGGAAAATCGTCCTTGGGAGGCTGAGCTCCAGTTCTGCGCCTCCCAACCCTCTCTAAAGCTATGATTTGGACTACAGCTCCCATCAGCCCCAACCAGCATGTGCTAACTGGGGATGGTAGTTATTGTAGTCCAAAACCTCTGGATGTCTTCAGGTTGGCAAAGGCTGCGCTAAGGGCTTCTTCTGTGGGAGTTTGCCTCCCATCAGCTAGGCTGGCTCCATCTCCCTAGGGAAGACCGCTTGGTTTACTTTTAATGGGAACCAATGTAATTCAAATTCCCTGAACCAATACGCAACCCAAAATGCAGGTATCTCTCAGGTCCTCCTTGCAGGCTTCCCACAGCCATCTGGTTGGCCACTGTGAGAACAGGATGCTGGACTTGGATGGGCACTGGCCTCATCCAGTAAGGCTCTTCTTAGGTTTTTAAGTTGACACTTATCTGAATTTTGCACTGCAGTTCTTCAAGCAAAAAACATGCACACACGCAGCTTCTATTGGGAAATAACATACAACAATTCATTCTGTTAGGGGAACAACTTACAAAAATGTGTTTATTAGTCAAAATCCCATGCAAAAATGAACATATTAGGAAAGATGTGTATGAAACCTCCCAGACTAATGTGTGGGCTAGAACTTAGGTCTCCACTGCCTTGCATACCAAAATACATTTTTTAAAAAAATGTGTATTTTTTGACAGAAAGAAATTTAAAAATTGAAAATGCTTTAAAAAATGGGTCCTTAAATGTGAATGTCCATGCAAGTAGCTGATTTTTTAAAAGGCAAATTAATGCAGAAATGGGACAGAACAGACTTGCCTCTAAACAGATTCAAAAGTTGGATGGATCTGAAAAAGGCTGACCGGCCCAGCCCTACATCTGCCCATAAAACTCCCAGTTTGCAGCCTGGAGAGTTGTTTTGCTGCTCTTAAGCTGAAAATACAGTGGGAGATGTTGTTGCCAGTGGTAGCTCTGCAGTCTACCATTCATAGACAGGGAAGGAAAGAACAGGAAAAAATGACATGTGATTAACAACATTGTCTCCTGTGTAATGGGAGGGACAGTGGCTTAGTGGTAGTGCACAGGCATGGCTTGAGTGCTGCAGAGGAAGGAACAACAAGTAGGGCAGGAACTGGTCAGAAAAGCCATGGAGAAGCCCTCTGAATTGGTAAAATGATCTGCTGTGGAAGAATCATCCCTCCTGAGTTTCTGCATGAATCACCATCTCCTGACTGGGTCATTTAGCAGGTGATGGGAAATACCTCTTTTTGCCTGAGAGTGTGGAGAGGCACTGCGGAAGAATCAACAGGATTGGGCAAGATGGACAGAGAGTGATCTGGTGTAAGGCAACTACCTGCACTTCCCATGAAGGAGGCAGGCTCAGAGGCAGAGACACAACAAGCACCTTCCTCTGAGGAGAGGTCATTCGCTTCAATCTTAATGTTAGGAGCAATCAAGTAATCCAAATCGATGCAAATATGGGCAGAATATGTTCTTCTTGGCAGAGGCTGCTTGCATGAAGGGACAGCCAGAGAAACAACAGGCAGAGACACAACGGGATAGATACCGTGGGTTCCCAGGAGATTTGATTGTGCCAAGCATACTCCCCATTCTCCCACTCCACATAATTTGTGCAAGGAAATAGCTGCTGTCGCCCAGCAGGATGGAGCATCAGCCAATGGTTTCTGGCCCTTCCTGACAAGTTGCCCAACAAAGCACCTAGCAAATTGCTATTCAGAGTGAATCATGTTGTGAACTTCCCTTAAAACTGAAAAGAATATTTTAGCTGCAAGAACAGTCCTATTATGCCCTGGGCAAAACAGCTGTCTCCCTTCCTGGCAGAATTTTACAGGTTGAAGAAACGTGAGTTTAAAGATTTTGTTTTAAATAACTTGGGGGTTTTGGAAAACACACAAGGTCATTCAGGAGGAAGGCAAGTCCACACCACCCCCAATCAAAAAGGCAGAACCATGTCACCCCCCAGGATACTTTCAGGCCTCCCACAAGCCAGCTTTAAGAATCCCTCAATAGCTATTATGCTTGCAGCTCTGAACAGCGCTGAATTAGCCAGGTGACTGTTTGGTACAGTGCAATGTCCAAGGTCGACTGGAGTCCTTCCAGTTGTGAAGTGAGCTGAAAAGGTGCCCATGTGAGGTACGTAAAATTAGAAGTTAAGCGAGGCTACTGTTGCAGGAGGCTGTGATCACTGTGGCCTGTCAATGCTGACGGAAAAGAAAACAGTTCACAAATCACAAGAGGCGTGAGAACCTCTTGCTTCTAGAATCCTGTCTGCTGATCTTGGAACGTAGGTCTCAGTTCCACAGTATCAGTCCTCCTGCTTATCGAGTCCATTCACCTGACTCCAAGCACACACCAAGACACCCCTTCCCTGTCCCCCTAATTCCTCCTTGTCCCCTCAGTTAAAAGACTTCAGAAGGTGCCGAACATTCAATAGGGAGGAGCCTTCTCTGATCTCAACCGGAAGAGAGTTCCTTAAAATTGGGACTTGGGAGCCAATTGTGGCTTTTGAGGCCTCTCAACCTGGATCTGGGGATTTCCCCAAAGCCACACTCCTCGTCAGCTCTACGTTTCACTCACCCTTTTGGGGTGCTTTCACTAGTCTGGAATTTGTCCTTAAATGACTCTTGTTTGCCTGCATGGAGAATCGAGAGATGGGGTGGAAGAGGTGCAAGTGCTGGTTTTCCCATTGCTGCAATGCATTCTGCTGCTAGAGTAAGAGTCACATCCATTGCTCTTCCCTATTTTTTCTTCTAGTCCCACCCACTTTTGGCTCCACCTCTTCCCATCAGTGGCATGCCGGCCCTGGAGGGCTGCCCAGGCAGGAACGTGGCCCTCAGATTGGAAAACTTTCCTTGCCTCAGTCTGAATTTCAAAGTGTGGCCAGGGCCAGCCCACTCATGAGGTAAGGTTATGCAACTGCCTTGGGCAGCAGGATACACAGAGGCAGCAGATTTGGCCTCCAAGGAATCCATTGCCCACTGCTGCTGCCATGATAGCAGTGACGGCTGCAGCGCACCCTCTTCATCAGCCCACCCCACCCCACAATGCTGCTTCTACAGTGGCCTCTTGGCAAATAGGAAGCACTGCTGGTCTCTCCCCCCCCCCCCCGCCGCCCGCCCAGGAGGAAATGGCAGGAGCTGCCCTTTGAGGTCTCCTGGGCTCTACACCAGCTCAGCATGATTCAGAGCAGGGAGCCCTAGATGGCCTTTGATTCCCACTTCAGTCATCAAGTAAGGTTGTTTTGCTATCCCCTGCCTGATTCCTGATGTAGATCTTCACTCGCCCTTCTTACCTGGTTGGGAGGGTGCCATTTTGTAGTTGCTTCAGGTGCCAAAATGTCTTGGGGTGCATGGGTGTAGCCAAGGGTGGCAGCTTCCGCCCGTAAACCAAGTAAATCAATAACAATGTTTAACTAACTGAGGTTCTCCCCCCCCCCCAACATAAAGCCTGCTCCCCTAACATAAATCATGGCTACCCCAGGGTGGGGTGCTAGGCAGAATGGCCTCAACTGTTGAGTTTTGTGAACAAAATTCAGATCTGTGTTACAGACATCAACAAAATGCAAGCACAGAAGGTGGGCCATTTGGAGTGGCTTTTTCTCTTTGAAATGCAGGGAGGAATGCCAACTGTAGGGGGGAGCGTGAGAAAGCACTTACTTTGCAGGGTGAATATCTTGTGCTTTGTCGGCTAGTGATAATTCTTTGAGATCTACAGCAGGACTCACCTAGGCGCTTGCTATCCGCCTTCATGTGTCACAGATAAGGCTCTTGGCATAGCCAAGTGGACATTTGTTTAAGCAGCGGAGATCCTATCGCTCGTCTCAGTGGCTGACACCAAATTGACTCAAAGAAGTGATCAAAGGCAGGCACCGTCCATCTTGCAATGGAGCTTAGGGCTGAGATATTCTCTGCCTGGGAGGATACAACAAACTCATTTACTCTATACTGTGCAAGGGGAGAGGATTCATGTGCCTTCACATCTCCCAGGGGTTATGAGAGATAATAGGTTTTACTCTAGCAGCACCATGTGGTCCAGTGTTTCTCAAAATTGGGCCCCCAGCTGCTGTTGGACTACAACTTCCATCATCCCTGTTCTACTAACTAAGGAAGATGGAAGTTATAGTCGAACAACAGGGAGGCTGTTTCAGGGCAGGAGACTGGATTGAAACCACTGTACTGCTTGATACATTTCAATATCACTATTTCAGACCTATTCTAAGGACGTAGCAGACGTTTATAGCAGGCATTTTCAGGGCATCTTTGATTACAGTTACAACTGAATTGATCCCACAGCATAATGTGGAGATTCCTCCTTGAACAAAACATCCCAGGAAAGGAATGGGGGAGGAGCGTTAGTTAGCTTGTCATAAACCTCAGTTTTCTAATTTTTAAATGCCAAAAGCATTCCAACCATTTAATTTGAAGGAAATGCCATAGCTCTGTGGTAGAGCATCTTTTGTGCATACCAGAGGTCTGAGGTTTGATCCCCAGCATCTCCAGGTAAGGTTCTCTGAAATCCTGGAGATCTGCCAGCAGACAGTGTAGTCAATACTGAACTACATGGACCAATGATCTGGCTCAGCTTAAGGCGCTTCCTATGTTCCAAGTTCTGGCAACAGTTTCTCAGCATGGGTCATCCACTCATTCCTGCTGTTGTGTCACACCACAACCGCAGGTGGTATATCAATCCACAATTCCATAACATTACAGGCAATGCAGTGTAAAAGCACCAACTAAGAAAAGTACACAATAATACCCATGTCCCAACACACTCCAAGGTTGCAATCTTAACCTCATTTACCTGGGAGTAAGCTCTCTTTAATTCAGTGGGGCACATTTTTGCATAGGCATGTTTAGGATTGTGCTGGAAATTACTTTCTAGTGAATGGTGTTTTATAAGTAAACAGCAGGTATGTGGGGCGGGGGTGGGGGCAATATGGCTCATGACCCTAGCCTACATCAACCCTATTAACACAGTTTAGGAAAACAAACATTATAAACTGCAACAGTACACCAGAGATGCATCCTAATGCAGACCCTTCAAGTGTCTCTATTTACAGGGACATCCCTGATTTAGATAAGCCATTCCAGTTTTTTATTTGATCCCGGAATGTCCTACTTTTCCTTAGGATATCCCTATTTTCATTGGATAAATGTTGGAGGGTATGGAGTTATCCAACCACCGAGCCATCCAAAGGCAATCCTGTATAGCAATGTGTTTTTTTATTGTTTTTTTATGTTTTTATATATGTTGGAAGCTGCCCAGGGTGGCTGGGGCAACCCAGTAAGATGTGTGGGGTATAAATAGTAAAATTGTCGTGCTGGAAAGGGGCATCCCTATTTTCATTGGAGAAATGTTGGAGGCTATGCTAATGTGCACTTTTCCAATCCCCATTTATAGCAATTCTCCCTCTGCAATCCTAGGCACTTAAAAAGTATTTAAATTTGGATCAATTCTGCCCATAGAAATTAATTTACCCCACATCTGCTTAAGAAGGAAATGGATAAATAAGCTGCTTCAAGTGAGTGCAAGCAAGGAAACCATCTAATGTTTTGCAGTGTTGGGGGTGTTGGCACCAAAAGTGTTGACATCAAAAGAAGGAACAGAACTTCTTCCACTCTCTAAATAATCATTTCTTAAATAATTGAGACCATGGGCCACCAACATGTTGCTCACAAGGGCCAGCAAGCACACCAGGACCTTCTATGCTGCTTGTGAAAGGTGTCTGGAAATATCAACATGTATGTTTGCTCTCTCTGCGCCATTCCTGTTTGCACTGGCTCAGCCTCTCCTAACACTGAACACCCTGAAACATGCCCACATTTCATGAGATGCCAGGTCTAAATGCTCATCCTTCAATCAGTCAGCTCATGTATCCACAGCAGTGACCAGAGGAGGAATGACCACTGGGAGGATCACAGAAAACAGAAATGCCATGATACACCCCAACCTGTGGCAAAACATGTCTCTCCCGTATCAGTCTCTACAGCCACAGAAGGTGTTGTAACTCTCCAACAGTTTGATTTTACGGTGTCTCCTGAGACAGATGGATGCCAACCAACCATGTAAGTTGCAGCTGAGGGGAAGCCTTACCCGCCTTGAGACCATGCAAGCTGGACTGGGGGAGCTTAACCCTTTCTCTTCTTGACACAGTCATGAGAAAAACTCTTCTCTGAAGGTGCTCTTTGCATTTCAAGGGACTCTCACCCTCTCCCATCATGTCTAACATGGCCGTTAGTCTCTGTCCCCTCAAACTGCGCCTTTTGTCCCTATGCACACAGGTACACAAACACACACCCTTACATCTGAGATCAACCCCTTTCCCATAGCAGGAGACTTAGGGCATTTAATTCTTTCAGTGTTCTAACCCTCCTGCGCTCTTCCTATAGGTCAAAGGGAGACAGCAGGCAGCAATTGCAGGAGAGCCAGGAGGGCCTCTTGCAGGGGCTTCTTGCTGAGGCGTGGACCTCAGCGGGTGTCTGACACTGCCGACCCCCAGATATTGTCCCAGATTGTTTTTAACATCAGGATCAGCTCTGGATTGTGCCAAGTTTATAACAAAGATTGAAGTGCCTCTGAGCATGCTGAGGGACCTCCTCAGCACAAGCACAGCTACTTTGTAGCACATATAAAACTGAGACGAGATCAGGGTTTTCAGGTCAGAATAATTTCTCTCTCTTCCCCCCTCCTGCCCACCCAGGACTCCCTCCCTCTCTCAAATGGTTCACAGCTGGAGACACTGCAATGTGCTTTGAAAAGCCTGGGTTTAGACAGCAGGACCTCTAGGTCAGGGACTCATCTTCACGGACCTTGGACCATGTGTGCCCATCAGCTACTCTCAGTTTGCAGCCTGATTCCTTGAGCTTTTATTATCCCACCTCCGTGATTACAATCCTTGAGACAGCAATTTGTGCTCTGTGGTGCACAACAGAGCATCCTCCCCCATCCTTGGCCAGACCTTGCCGCTAGTAGAATTATAGCCTGGGAATCTGGGATCAATTGGGCCTGATTAAGCTCAGTGACCCTCAGCTGCTCCCTCCTCCTCTCCTTCTGTCTCTGGCCCTTTAACGCTTCTTTCGAATGGCAGTCCCCTTTTGAGGCAGGGAATTCTCTTTCCACATCATCACAGCCGCATCCTCAGGCAAAGGAGCCAGTGTACCTCCACTATGCTGCCTGCCTCCCTGCCATTTGCAGCCATTGCTTCGTTTCTAAGCAGACGGTTTCTAGAGGGGGTTGGAGCTGGCATTGGTCCCTTGCAGGAAAAACAGCAAAGTCTTGTGTTGTAATATTAAAGACTAACAAATTTAGTACGGCACGAGCTTTGGTGCACTATAGTCCACTTAGTAGATGCACGAAGCATTGTCTGTGTTACATGCATGGGCTTTTTTGTGAGGAGGGGAATGGTGAGGTCCAAACAAAAAGAAATTCAGAAAAGTACAAAGTTGCCACAATCCAAATCTTTCTCCAACACTCCAATCCATCTCCTTATTTATTTATTTGCATCTAGATCTCACCTTTCTCCCATCATGGAACTCAGAGTTCCCAGGTGCCCACTCATTCAGGCGCTGCCACCATACCCAGATCTGGGTAGCTTCAGCAAGGTAGTAGCCTCATGGGCATGCATGCGCACACAAACACACACTGCTTCTCCTGATCAAATAGCTTATTGGCAAGGCATGGTTGCTGGTTTTGTGGTTCATTTGTGTGTTTTTTGTTTTTGTTGATAAGGCATAGTTCAGATGTAAACAATAATAGTAAAGTTCATACAAGCACTGAAATGTGAGAGATTGGAAGTTGCTAATATCAATAAGAAGATAAAAAACCAACTCCCAATATAGTTATTTGCAATTCAATACCTTAATCACCTGATCTAAGGTTAAACACTATGTGTTAGAGCAGAGAACAAAAACAGTTAATTATCAAACCAGATAGGAGCTTCTAGCTCTTCTTTAGCTACAATGGAATCTTTCAGTTAAACCTTTTCATCAACACACACAGGCATTCTCCTCAGTGTGAATTAAACAATTAACAATACTTTCCTGTCTCAGTGGGGCAAGAAGGTCTACCTGAGCCATTTCTGATTCCTGGGTTGTTCTCCCGTTCAGCGTTCTTATGTGCACTTTGATCCTGATAGCTCTTTAGCTTTGATTACCAGTTCCTGGCTCACTCCAGGCCATGGCCTAGCTCAGACAGTGGCATTGTGATGTCCTCATGCTGGCTATGTAATCTGTTATTGGCTAGAACATGATTGGCTGAAATAGAAAAAAAATTTCTCCTTTTGTTTTCTGTTTCTTCAGTGGTGCTGATGCAGCTTCTGAAAGGAGGAGCAAACAGGTGCTGAAGTAAAGGGTGGCAGAAATGTGTAGAGGTTTGTCTCAGAATGTGTCAAGCTCACTAAATGCCATTTTCCCAATTAACCTCAAACATTTCCCCCTCCCAATAACTCAGTGAAATCCTAGAAATAACTAGTTTATTTAAAATGTATACATTGAGTAGAAAAGATGCTACAACAGAGGTGGGGGACTTGTGGCCCTCCAGATGTTGTTGGACTCCAGCTCCCATCAGGCTCATCACACACCTTACATGCAGGTAAATTGATACAGAACTGTCGCCTCGGTGTCATAACTGGCTCTTAGGATGGTGCTATAAACATTCTGCTGAAGAGGAACCTACATTTTGTGCCATGAAACCTATGACCTGTATAAATTTGCAAAATTTCATGGCCTCAGATTACTATAATTTTCAGACACAGAGAAAAGCTAGGCTGAAATCCTGTGTAGACCATCCTGTTATCTGAATAGATTAATGTTACTTTAAAAATGTAATTGATCAGTCAATGATGCACGCTTATTTGACAATAAGTCTTATCTGTAGCGGCTGATGCCCATCTGGGATTGGTAGAGCTGGCCAGCAGCAGGTGGCACCAAAGCAAGTGGCTGGCAGAGCAAGAGTCAGTGAGAGAGGCAATTAATTCTGGTTTTGTCTCATCTTCCTCCTGGCTGAGAAGGAGGAAGCTGATGGACAGGGACACCCTCTAAGCTGGTAATAAGTATGGTGGGGGCTGGCTGGAGGCAATGCAACCTTGGTGGGGCAGTGCCCCCTTGTCTTAATGGACTACTCTCCACTGAGTCCCACAGAGCTAAATGAAACTTACTTTTTGATCAACATTTCTAAGATTGCACAGTTAGCCGCCCATCATCACCACCCATCTCTTAAGTTCTTGAGATTCCCTTTCCTCCAGCTTTCTTCATAACTCCAGCTTTCTAAATATTTTATCGTCTCTGTCACTTTTCTTTGATTCTTAGAATTTTCACCATATCTGCTTCTTCTTTTTAAGCCTTGAAGCCTGACAGATGCCAGACAGAATGAAATATCTATTTTTTAAAAATAATACATTATTCCTGGTATCTCATTTATTGGTTCATGCTTTCCTCCAGACGTCTCTGTACTATCTTGGACTTTCCCACTGTGTTGCTTCCTAGAACAAAGCCCATAAGCAGCCCATGGATGAAGCTGTTGGGTTCTCCATTGCTTGTTCCAGGCTTCCAAGTTCAATTACCCCTCCACTTACAAAATGTCTTATTCATTCATATGGATGGATGGCAATGACAGGACAATGCTCCACTTCCTTTAATAACTTCTCCCAGGATTTATTAAGTGAGATGCACTTTTGCCAGCTACTGCCCTCACAAGGCTGTCTGGGGAGGGGCATATTTGCATGATGTAACTTTTGCTTATGAACATGTGGAGGTCTGTGGCTGAGGATATATCAAGTTAAAGAGTGCTGGATAATTTAATAAACTAAAAAAATATAATTTGGCAGAGAGATGGATCTGTAACTTATCTCCTTAATGAAATATGTCTGAGAACTCTGAGACTTCAACCTGTCAAAAAACAAAACCCAGATGAAACAGACCCCTCACCTGCTGTTACCACTTTTCCTCCTCCCTGTTTGTCAGTAATAAACCAGGAGAAATAACAGAGAGCAAATTGATGTCCTTGTTCAGAAGTGAAAACAACAAGGCATAACTGACAAGGCAACAATTTGTGAAGGTGAGAGCCAGCAAAGCATCCTCACCTCCATATTAGTTTGATCTGGCAATTGCTGGAGGGGAACCCCCAGGTTTGATATATTTACACGTCCACACCTTCTTACTTCATGCAATGAATCTGTGGAGTATTTTCTTGTTTAAAATGCAGGACCAGAAAAAGAAGCCCTGTGTCAACATGCCCCTGCCATTCTACCCCAAGCTATTTACTCAGAGAGGGAAGCCCTTCTACAGTTGAGAACAGGACTGCAGCCTCACATTTTAAGAAAATGTCCATGTGCTTGAACTTGGGCTCCTCTGGCTCAGTAGCATATGAGAAATCACATAGAACTATCATACAGCTGAGCCCTGTAGTTCAGCTGCCTAGAAATGAAAATTATACATTAGGACCTGTGATAGAAATTAACAGGGTCCTCACTCACCACACACAGGAGGAAGGAGGAACCCAGAACAATGGCACGCAAAGCCTTATATAGACTTTTGAAATTGCCACCCTGTAGATCCAGACCACCCGCAGAAACATCATACCTACATCACAGAAAAGGCGGTCTAAAACAGAAATTGGAATGTTGTTTTTCCTGTTTGCCAGGTTATCTGATTGCCTTTCCTGATTGTCTTTCCTGATATTCTGTCACCCATTAAAATGCTGATTATTCAATTCCTGAGACAATGGGAAGGCTCCCTGACAACCCCCCCCCTTGCAGGGAAAACATTTGGTCAGTTTGGGAATCAGAATGGTTTCAGGTTGGTCTTCCTGTGCTGATGTATGTACGTGCTTGGTTGGTACACTTATGAACCTTACCATATATCTAAGACCTCAAAATTCCTATCACAGACCCGTCCCAAACATTGTTGGGGAACTGGTATCAGCTGGTAGTGGTATAAGCTAGCACTGTGCATGCCCACCCTTCAATTCAGGGCCCAATCCAGTGTTTCAGAGCAGCCCCTAACTGACTTGGGATGTTCCAGGGATGACCCAACATGGATCTAGGCCCCAAACTGATTTAGAGGCCTTGTAAAGTGTTTGATTGAAGTTTAAAACTAATTAAACATGATATCAGGAGAGGAAGAAGGAGAATTGAAATCTACAGATTTTTCCACTCCTGGTGAAGAGAAGACCTTCTTAATTTCACCAGTGTCTTACTAATGACATTAGTTGGGTAGGGGCAGGCTGCATGCCTGGGACCCCCTTCTAATTCCTGGAATAGCCAGGCTAGGTTTCTGCTGGGGTGATAGTGGGCCATTAAGGAAACAAAAGAAGTGGCTCTGTGCCAGAGGCCAATGGGTGGGTGACACTCCCTCAACTGGCTGATAGTTAGAAAGACAAAGGCCAGAGGTAAGAGTTCAGTGTTGTAAGGTAAAAGGTAAAGGTAAAGAACAGTTAAGTCCAGTCAAAGGCGACTATGGAGTTGCGGTACTCATCTCGCTTTCAGGGCGAGGGAACTGGCATTTATCCACAGACAGTTTTCTGGGTCATATGGCCAGCATAACTTAACTGCTACTGGTGCACGGAGGACTGTGACGAGTGCCAGAGCACACGGAAATGCCATTTACCTTCCCACCGCAGTGGTACCTATTTATCTACTTTCACTGGCATGCTTTTGAACTGCTAGGTTGGCAGGAGCTGGGACAGAGCAACGGGAGCTCACCCCATCGCGGGGATTCGAACTGCTGACCTTCCGATCAGCAAGCCCAAGAGGCTTGGTGGTTTAGACCACAGTGCCACCTAGAAGCTGGAAGCAAGGCAGCAGGATGGGAAGCCAAAAGGACAAAGTGGTACTTGATTTCTGTTGCAATCCATGGCTGTGGCTATGGGGGAAGCAATGCCCTCTTGGGGTGTTACTGCTGTGAACCTCTCCATCGTAGGCTCAAGTTGTATATATAAAGAAACCATATATCCTAAAGACGCCACAGTCTCTGCTGTGCCTCATTCCTAAAGTAGGACAAACTCTGGGTAAGCACCTGGAACCCCTGGAATCTCACACCTCTCAGAAACTTGCAACACTATGGTCGCCTATGGAATTGATAGGAGGGGAAGACTTTAGTCAGCTTCACATTTCTGGCTTTAAAAGGGCACGTTGTGTTGGAAAGCAGACACAAAGTAATTTTTGTAGGATTCGGGGGGGGGGTAAAAACAAAACAAAACGAGTGCTATGCATTAGTGAAACTAATAAGGATTGCTCTCTGACGTTATCCATTTCCCCTGAAATGAATGAGGGCATCTTTGGAATTGACATGTTCCATCTCGGTTTAGGTTTGTGGTTCATACCACTTCAGACTTCAGGGTTCACATATTGGAATGTTCCTCTGTGTGTGTATCAAACAGACTCCATTCTAGATGTCAAGGATGTCTTGGCCATTTTTACACATGCCATTTAGAAATATTCTTGAACCTCCCTCCTGACATTTGAGTACATATATAATAAAAGTTAAGAAGCAGGGCTGAGCACAAGTGAAGATGCTGATCCAGCAAGCGACAACTCTTAGCAAGGTAAGTGGCCCGAGTCCCTGGACTGGGCAAGCAAACAAGCACCCCTTTGAGTCCGTTGGGCCAACATCTCTGTGCCCATGGAGACTGGAGTTGGTGCCAGCTCAGCATCTGATTGGACTCTCAGCTGCCTCACCAGAAGGAAGAGGCTCATTCATTAGGTGCTGTGGAGGTGTCTCCACAAGAGGAGAGGTCTGACTAGAGGTACCCAATATCATGGCAGGGGACGTTTCTTTGTCAGCCTGCTTGATACCTCCTCTGGATCCAGTTGTGCTGTCTCTAGCTCATCTACCCTCTTCTCAGGTTCCAACATTTCTTGGAGGCCCAATTTCACCTTCCCTGACTGGCTGCCCCCACCCCCTCCATGCCACTTCCATCGGACATTTGTATTTACGACCTCGTGTGCTCAGTGAGGCCTTGGTGAACTCCTGGTTTAGATGGAGTTTTGAGTGGTGTTGGGAGCTGGGCGGATAATGCAGTCATAATGCAGTGGGGAGACGTCAAGGATTGGTGGGTGCGCTCTCCTCTTGAAATCGTCCTCTCCTCCCCCGCCCCCCCAGTTGCAAATTCTTCCCTGCAACCTCTTCTCGTTGCAGCCTGCCTGGCGCCCCCTCCCCTGGATGTCCTCTGCCTGATTTCCCTCTGCAGAGCAGCTCTGGCTTCCTTCAGTCTCTCTCCCTCTCAAATGCATCTCTATCATCCCGTCTCTTTCCCTGGCTGGGCCTCAGTTCAATGATTTGATTGTTCTCCATTAGGGAGCAGTTTGTGCTGTATTGATTTTTATGGCTGTTTTCGAAGCTAAGAATAGACCTGCACTCTGGGATTCGCAGTGTCAGGCTCGATTTGGAGAAGGCTATTCGGATACTAAAGAGGGGGAAACGGCTGCCGAGTCTTGAAAGTCTCCCTCCCAGCTTCACGCTGCTTCTCTCGCGCTCCTCTTAAGATTTGCGGGAAAGGGTTTGAAATCTGGAAGGGTTAAGTGCAGGAGGAGGAGGAGGCGCGGCGGCGAGCTAAATGCTGCCTCATTGCCTTAGCTGCTCATTAACGATGAATGCTGATTAATGGGAAAGCAAGGTCAGTCGAGGATGCATCGCTCTGGAACAGAGCATCGCTCCATCTAGCTTAGTATTGTTAACTCCAACCCGTAGTGGCTTCCCAGGGTTGGGGGCAGGTGCCTTTTCCAGCCCCGCCTGGAGGTGCGGTGATGAAAAGTTTACCTTGGGGTGAAAAAGACATGCAAAAATATCTTCCTATCTGGCAAGATGAAATCTAATCCCGCCCCCTTTCTTGTTGGTGGCCTAGTGTAGCTTGGAATTGTCCAGAGAATCTTAAATAATTTTTTGGAGGTTTTGGGAATTATTGTTGGTATATTTATACCCTGCCTTTTAACCTGATGGGACTCAAGTTGACTTACAGAGAAGAATAAGAACCACTAAAAACATGGCTACCTACCTGACACTAAAAGCATGAAAAAGTCAACCATTAAAATACAATTGAACACTGACAGAATTAAAACTATAGACATATATAAACTTGGTTTTAAAACCTTGCCTTCCTTGCATATCTTTAAGCACCAGCTAAAATGTTTCTCTTTAACCAGATCTTTGGCTGATTAACATTCTATGTCCTTTATAATGTGTTTGTGGGATGGGGGGGGCGTTATTGGTTTGTTTTTGTTTTTATTATGTATTTTGTGTTTTGTATTTTTATGTTGTGAACTGCCTGTGATCTTCGGATGAAGAGCGGTCTACAAATAAATAAATTCAGCAGGCAACTTCTGTTTGAAGCCTGCTTAAAACTTTACTATTTTGTCAGCCTTAGGCAGGCAATTAAGAATACACATTTCCATAATAGCTGATTTACTGTTTTAACTTTTAAAATGTGTTTTTATTGTATGGTTTCATGTATAACTGTTGTAAACTCCTGTGGTGCTCTTCATGAATAGCAATATATAATTTTTTACAAATAGTAACCCCTAGGTTTGTAGCTCTAACTTTACAAAATACTGTATTTTTTGCACCATAACACTCACTTTTTTCCTCCTAGAAAGTAAGGGGAAATGTCTGTGCGTGTTATGGAGTGAATGCCTACAGGTGGCATGCCTACGGATTTTCCTCCTCTAAAAACTACGTGCGTGTTATGGTTGGGTGTGTGTTATAGAGTGAAAAATACGGTAAATATCTGCAGTCCCTCTGCTCTTAGCACACTCATGGGTTCTGCCCACAGCAGTATCTGATGCTTCCTGCGTTAAATCCAGAGAGAATAGGCTTCATGGACCACAGACCACACACCATCTCTGGGCCATAACTGGTGCCGGACAGCAGATGCCTTTGAACGTCCCCTTTCTCCATAGCCAACTTTGACTGATTTAAGAACAAAACCACTAAGAGAAGGGTGGTCCTGATATAGAAGAAGCTTTATCGGCCAGTACTTAGTTCACCTGGCCTCTTCCCAAGAGCCAAGCTTTTACTATAACTGATGAATCTGATCATGCTTTGTCCTTGACTTTTTTTTTAAAAAAAAGAAACAGTTTTTTCCAAGGAGACCCCTGTTTATCCTGAGAGATTTCAAAGTTCTTCCATGCCATGCAGAGCTAAGATTGCTTCCACACTAGAGCCGTTTTAGTGATGCTGAGGCTTTGCTTGTCCACAATCAGATGGAAGTTGGATTCAATTGCTGCTTCCACCCACCTATTCGCACAGTGCCATACAGTGGTACCTCGGGTTAAGAATTCGTTCTGGAAGTCCATTCTTAACCTGAAACTGTTCTTAACCTGAAGCACCACTTTAGCAAATGGGGCTTCCCGCTGCCGCCGCACCGCCACCATACAATTTCTGTTCTCATCCTGAAGCAAAGTTCTTAACCGGAGGTACTATTTCTGGGTTAGCGGCATGTGTAACCTGAAGCATCTGTAACCCGAGGTACCACTGTATTATGCAAAAGGGCCCTTCCTCATGGGAAAGATCCTTCAGATGCATTTACTCACAAGTAAATCCTATTCAAGAAAAACCCTTGCAATATTACTTAGCAGATCCTGTCAGGTTTCCAACAAGTAGAATCAAAATAAATTATGCAAACATTTTAAAAAAACAAAAACCAGACATGTTTGCATATGGTACACAGAATCAGGTTTTCCTGTTTAAAAAAAACAAAAACTGTAAATATGGAGTTTTCTGGTCATATCTTCCAAAGCAGAAGCAAAATAAAGTTCCTCTGTAAAGGCTAACACCAATTCCGTTGAAATACAAATACAAGCATTGCCAGAAATAAGCTTTGGGGACTTGTGCCCTATGTTGCACTCCCCACACCCAAAAAGGGGGAGTTTATTTACTTAAAAGCATTTATACACCACTTACTATTTTCAAAATACTGTATCTCTAGTGTACAACATTAAAGCAGAAAAAACTACAATTAAAATAAAACAAAACCACTAAAACTGTATTATAAAATCATATGAAAACACAAATACCAACTAGTTCTGGGTAAAAAATATCTACCTTTACAAGACATCTGGAGCAACAGATGTGTCTGGAGGCTAACAATCTAACATACATAATATAAAGGTGTGGGAGGGGTGGGAAGAGCGAAGCACACATTGGAGCAGCTGCTCCATCTCTGGCCGATAGATGAAGCTAGGTTGGTCCCTCTCATTTCATAATGTTCTTCCTCATTGGCTCCCATGGCTGGTGACATAATGGGCCAGGGACTGCCTCCCTCTAGCTCTACAGGGGGGTGTAATCAGTGGGCCTAAAAGGTGATCAAATGCTAAAGTTACACAAGGGCTGTCAGATTTCTGTGCAAAGCTGTAATCGGCTAACTCGGCCTTCCTAGCTTTGTTAGTGCTAATTTAATCTTGCAACTTTAGTGGTGGCATTAGCAAACTGAGAGTCTCAGCCAAAGTATTTATTTATAGGAGATTGCATTGTGAGGAACACAGGAGTCAGCTTTATGATTGCCGTTATCCATTACAAACATCTGTAAATGTTAGCCATTAGCTGGAAAGCAGATCTAAGGATCTGCGTAGAAGGCCCACCCAAAGAGAGTGTCTTGTAAGATAAAGCAGGTATGAAGAATCTTCCAAGATCGCCCAGTTTTGGCAAACAACAGTATTCTTAACAGAGTCAACATTTTCATTAGGGAAACAGCCAATTTTCCTCCTGAAAAGGGCTTATTGGACCATGGAAGGCCCACGTGCACCCATCAATAAGCAAATATGGCCAAATAAGGCTATTGCATAGATCAATACAGCAATAAGGTGGATCACCAGGGCATCAACAAGGCAGGGCAGGAAGAGGCGGAAGCATCCTCATGTCTGGACTGTGAGGTCAAATATGTTGAAACAGCAAACCCCATTTCTGAAATGAGAGACATCTGGATGTGCCATGGCTGTTGTTGCAGTCATCATCACCATCATCCTATCAAGGCTCTTTTGCAGAGCTATATAAGCAAAACAAGAAAAGGCAGGTCCTTGCTCCAAGAAAATATAACTTAAATTTCAACAGTAAGGAAGGTAAGGTAAGGAAGGAAGATGACGCTTCTAACTACGGCAGGCCTGCCAGCCGGTTTAATCCGGCCCTTGTGGCAGTTTATATTTCAATCCTAAAAAAAGATTAACAACTTTGGTTGGCCCTCACGGCCCTTCACTTCATCAAATCTGGCCCTCTTTGAAAAAAGTTCGGACACCACTAAATTAGGGGATGCTCACTGTCATAGCGGCTCTCTGGGTGCTTGAGAGATAGATAGATAGATAGATATAGATAGATAGATAGATAGATAGATAGATAGATAGATAGATAGATAGATAGAGTGAGAGCAGAAAAAATGTGGCCCTCCAGATGTTGCTACAAAGATAGATAGATAGATAGATAGATAGATAGATAGAAAGATAGATAGATAGATGATTGATAGATAGATGTTAGAGTGAGAGCGGAAAAATTGTGGCCCTCCAGATGTTGCTACAACCATGGGCATAGCCAGGATTTATTTCAGGGTGGCAGGCTTTATGCTGGGAGGCAGAACGGAGTTACCGGTATCTGTGACACAATTGGTCAGTTGGTTAAGTATTTTCATTTATTTACTTGATGTGCGGGGCAGGTGCCTCCCCTTGCCCGCCCCTCCCCCAGCTATGCCCATGGCTACAGCCCCTATAAATACTGATGACTGATTGATCTTGCTGACTGGGGCTGATGGGAGTTGAAGTGCAACAACATCTGGGGAGGCACTAGTAGGAGGGAGAGGGATTGGACACTCAGATAGTGCTAAGTAAGCGTGGAAGGATTTTAAAGTTTAACTCTTGCTATATATGGTGCCTTTAAACAGTTGTATGGCATGCAAAGATTCAGCAAGTGTGGTTTTCCCTTACATGTCATAGTCCTTGCTGGAGGTGAAATTTCTGCCTGCCACACAGCAGTTAAAACAACACAGCCTCTGGCAGACACAAAAAGTGGAAGCTAGATATATTTCACTCCAAAATTGAAATGATGTCTTATTTTTAATAGCCTCATATGGTTGACAATAAATCAGCTCTTTTCTCCATCTCTCTCTCTCTCTCTCTCTCTCTCTCTCTCTCTCTCTCTCTCTCTCTCTCTCTTTCTCTCTCTCCTTTTTCCCAGTCCTTAAGGACAAGGGGGGAAATTGCCACATTTGGATTATGAAGTATTAAGTGGAAGCGAGTTGGATGCATCATCATGTCACATTTATATCCCCAACTCTTGAGAAGCCAGTGGGGGAACAAGGGGATAATCTCCACTAATCCCATTATCTGCTTATGAGCAAGAGCAGAGTCTGAGATGGTGCCAGAGTCTTTGGTACCTCTTGGCTCGGCACTTATTTAAATGTACCTTCCATCCTGTTCTGCTGGATGTTCTGTACTTGTGCTGCTGGCATTTTCATGAACTTGTGCTCTAAGATGCCATTTTGTAGTGTCCCCATCCTTCCACTTTAAACTGAAGGTTTAAGGCAAGGACGGAATAACTGTGGCAACAATGGCCGTCATCCCTGCCCCTTGCTCATCATGCTGGCTGTGGCTGATGGGAGTTGGAGTCCAACAACATCTGAAGGGCCACAACTTCCCCCTCCCTGGTTAGGGAAAGAATACAGAAGGCTTTTGCTACAGAGCACTCCTTTTTTTGGAGCTTCAGTCCTCCCCACTTTAAACCATCTATGCTTGGAATAAATAATGTAAATTCTGTGCATTGCTATTGTTTGATCGGACTGTTTTGTTCCAGTTTCAGCTTTGATATTTTGGCAACAGACCATTTTGTCAAAGGCTGTGGTGGTAAAGAACCATGAGCAGGAAATTCAAGCTAAGCAGGATTCAGCTTCAGGGCATGTTTTTATTACTCAGCTATACATGACTTAATGCCGGTGGTGGGGAATCTCAGGCCAGATGGCCAAAAATGACCCTCCATGGTTAGAGCCATAAACCATGCCAACACTGATCCTAAGAGAACTTGTGTGGTGCTGCCAGAACTGATCCAATACTGATCCAACACTGATCCTAAGAGAACTTGTGTGGTGCTGCCATTACATTCCTGGCATATGGGCTGGGGCTTTCTACAGTGCCCCAGCAACACAGGAAGGAGCAACTTTTATGCCACCATTTGCAATATATGGCTGCCATTGTAATAGGAGGCACCAGCTTTTGCTGTGGAAAGGGTCCAGCTCATTGCCACAGACCAAGTGCTGTTCAGCAAACTGGAGAATTCAGACTTGCTGAACAAGCGTTGACCCATGACTGAGAGATGAAGCACAGGTTGCATCAGGTCACTGGATTTTTACAACAATGGCAGGAGAAACCTCTTTTGGTGCCAAGAGGGAACAAATGTGGAGATGGAATCTAATAGGTACTTGTGCAAGACTGGAAACAGCAGAGTTGGAAATTGGCTGGGTTTCAGCATTTGAGTTTGAACGATCCTCCAACCTCCCATGTGAAATGTAACCAAAGTAACATGATGTGGTAGTTTGCTTATTTCAGTATATTAATACATCTTGGGTCTCTTGACATGCAAGTAAGATCAGGGCCCTGGAAGGATTTAAGTTACTGAAAGGCTGTGCTGGATCTACAAAATTTGCCATAGGGGGAAAAGTCTGCCCTGCCACTTCCCTCTCCCCAATTCCTTATTGTAAACTTTCATGGGGGGGGGAGTCCTTTGTTGTGGTGGTGGCAGCACTTAATTGCCACCTGTCAAATGCAACATAATTTTCCAAAGTGTTGCTCAGTGCATTTTTGTTGTGCAGAAGTAGTTCACCATCCAGATCCTGGCACTGGAATAAGAGACATGGGGAGTCTGACGGTGTGTCTCTGGACTACTCCTGGTTCTTGTGCCCCCACCTGGGTGAAAACTGATCTGACTGAACAAATGGCTTCAGTTAATTTAAAGTAACTCCATGTATTCCCAGGATAAGTGTAGATGGAGACTCTGTAGCTGCTCGAGGACTACAGTTCCCACCATCCCTGACAATTGTGCTTGGTAGCTGGGGCTGATGAGAGTTGCCATCCAACAGCAGGTTCTTCATTCCAGGTGTTAAGGGACGGCAACCACTGACAGCCTTTGGGCATCTTTTCTGGGTACCTAGTGTAGGAGAGAGTCAATAGTTCAGTGGCAGGTCATGTTCTTTGCATGGGGATCATATCAGTTTCAATCCCAGGCATCTCCAGCAATAAAGAAAAAAGGAAAGAAGGATTAAGCACATAAGAAGGCAAGAAGAGCCTGACTGCTGGATCAAGCCAGTGGCCCCTTGAGTCCAACAGCCTATTGCCGCAGTGGACAACCAGATGCCCAAAATGGGAAGACCACAAGCAGGAATGAGGGAGCACAGTGAACTCTCTCTCCAGGAACTGATATTCAGAGGCACCCCCCCCCGACAGTGGAAGTAGAACATAGTCTTCATTGGTTGTAGCATGTACTGGGGAAGAGTCTTTGTCTGAATCACTACAAAGCTCTTCCCACTCAGAATAGCCTATAGTGGGAGAGGCGCACAAATTGTCTGACCGGCTATGAGAAAACTCTTTAATAGCTGATGTTCAAAGAACAATTTGTCATTTTCCCAGTTTCTGTGTAACCTCTCTGTGTGTCTATTATATAATTTTATATATACGACAAGAGCACCGTTGCCTTTAGGTGAACATTTCCCTATTGTAACATGTTGGTTTCAGCAGCTGGATTTCTGTTACTTTCACAGCTGTTATAAAAGGCAAAGAATCCTGCTAAAAGAATAGGGGGCAGAGAATCTAGCACACCACTTCTCCCCCATATAAGTCTTGAAGACCAGTCCTTCCCTCCCTTCTCCCCACATCAATACTCATAGATGGGACTGCACAGTCATTGCTTTCACAGCAGGCAGCACAGTCTAGTAAATTTCTCACTTCACAGCTCTAGTGATTTTTGCCCTCCATGATAGTAGGGAGGTAATTAAGCTCAAGCAGGGATCATTATCAGCCGCCATTGGGAAGTGTGTGCAACAGCAGCAAGGCCACAGCTTCCGCTTCTGCCACTCAGATAGTTCTTCCCTGAGCTGCAAATGGACAACCAGCTTAGCCCAGAGATCAACTCCAACCTCATCAGAAAAATCCTGTTGTTTTCCTTTCCTTTCCTTTCAGGGGGATCTTTGTTTTCTTTCTTGGGAGAGTTTAAACATGGTTTATGGAATTATGTATTTACCTGCTTTCAATATACAGTATATACAATTGCAATGATTTATATTAAGGATGGGGAACCTGTGAACTTTCTGGATTTAGCTGGACTCCTTTCCATCACCCCTGGCTGGGGCTGATGGGAGTTGTAGTCCAACAATATCGGGGGAGGACACAGGTTCTCCACCCATGCTTTATATTAGCTGTAGCCAGACTGTTGATCATTTGTGCAAATTAATGGGAGAGTGAAAACCTGGTGGTAAATCCTTACATGAATTCTCTTAATCACCCTCTGGAATTTACTAGTGAGTTAAATTTTCTATGAGCATTAAAAAAAAACTGTTTTGCCTTGTTATGTACTAAGCCTGGATCCTAGAATAATAGGCAGGTCCTAGAATGCAACAACTGACTGGCTTGCAGGAGAAGACCAATCAGGCTCCAGGAGGAAGTTAATCAGCCTATTAGGCTGGTAGGATCCTAGAATGCAACAACTGATTGGCCTGCAGGAAAAGACCAATCAGGCTCCAGGAGGGAAGCAGAATCAGTCAATCAGACGGGACTCATTGTGTAAATAATGTATATAAAAGCCTGAGGTTTGGGGGGCAATTCAATCACTGTTTTACAAGCTGCAATAAAGAGCATGAAATCACTGCAGGACTCCGAGTATATGTCATGCCTTTTTATAGTTCTCCATTTTGATCCAATCCCAGTATGTTGTTTCCTGGATTGAACAAAGTAGCAATTCTCCTCTAACTCCTTCCAAACACAACATCTCCCATTCAGTGATCTTTTCCATCAATGAGTAGAATTCTTCTTCTTCTTCTTCTTCTTCTTCTTCTTCTTCTTCTTCTTCTTCTAGAAAAATGGTGAGATATAGGAGGTAAAATTCCTGCCAAAGGTGATTTTTGATGCAGGTCACCTCTATAGTCAAACTCCATTACTTATGCCCTGCTTTCAGAATGAAATTCAGAGGTGAAAAATGGGCCATGTATGTACAACCCTGCGTATTTACTTAACACTGAAATCACTGATTGGAGAGCGCTGGGGAAATGTTTCACTGTGATTAAAATTTAGCTAGTGCTGTGCATCAAAACAAAAGATGCTCCCCCATCTCTGTATCCTCTCAAGTATTTCCTAGGTCAGCTTCAATTAATTCCTTAGAAAACAAAAACAGGGGTGGTGAGAGGCAGTGTGTTCATGATGGCATTGGTGTGGCTGTGTGTGATCCCGCTTTCAATACTGTTTGTGCCGCCAAAAGGTGCAGGGTGGACATACCCCATTGTTTCCAATCAGTGCATGTCCCATATCTTCCTGCTGAAATCTTGTAGCTTTTGATACCACAAACACTCCCCTCTCTCTGTGTGTCCTGTTCTGTCGAGCTATAGCACAAGAGTACCCCTCCGGATGACAACAATGTGTTTACTCTGTGTTTACTCTGGAGTAAACTCTGTGTTTACTCTGGAGAAGTATTTGCTAACCTCAAATAAAGTGGAATGGCGTGTGGACAAAGACATGCTGAAGAAAACACCTGCCTTAATACCCAGCCGGGTGGAGGGGTCAAAGTTTTTTGACTGCTAGAACACTAGAGGAACCCAGTCTGCCTCTGAGAAAAGGGACTAAAGAGACACTGCCATATGCTTCTTTTTTATTTTATTTTTTTACTAGTAATTGTTTATAAATGGTTTCCTGAAAATAACTTTCCCTGGCATTACTCTACCTGAGTTTTCTGTTTCTTCAGCTTTGATGGATATGCTTCAGTTCCGAGCAGTCAAACAGCCCTGACCAGTGTTCCAATGGGCTGTCAATACAAATGGCAGCACACTACCTAGCATTGGCCGCTAATTCAGAGTGGAATGACACATTGTGCTTGGCATGGGTCCACAGCAGAAAATGACACACCACCCTGTGCTACAGAAGGTAACGTTCCCCATAATGGAAAAGGTCACCTACCCCATGCTATAACATGGTCACCATGTGATATTCCTCACTTATGTCATTCACTAGCAAGGATGGGGAAATCTCAAGCAAAAGGGGTACTACAAAATATGGCAGAAAAGACAAGCTTGACTCTGGGATGCCAGTCTGAGTGGCAGCTGTGTGTCAAGTGTCATGGGTAGTTCCACCCTAACATGGTGTACAATCCACCAAGGCTGTGTGCACACTATACCTTTGAATACTCTTTTGAAGCATATTCTTTCCCTTGAAGGGTTCTGGGTGCTGCAGTTTACACTTCACAGAGTTGCGATTGCCAGCAGCCCCCAAGAAACTACAGTGCCCAGATATGTACTTCCAATGTGCTCTAAAGTCTTAGTGAATACGCAGCCAAAGAAGTAGGTTCCCAGTGTATTGCGCCCCAACATCCTATTGTGATGCTGTGAAAGGCACCTAAGAAACACCAGCTGCCTTGCTTATGATGCAGCTTCCCGTGGCTTGCAGGCCAATTAAGTTTACCTAAAGGCACAGCCTGCTGTGCAGAGTGGATGTCCTCCATCAACGGTTTTGTGTAATGTGACTTATAAACCTGAATCCAGCATCATAGAAACCTTTCATTTTGTTAATGTTAAAAGAGTCTAGATAGAAGTGGATGAATTAGGCAGAACTTGCATCTGTGTTTGGAGGTGGGGGTGGAAGGGAGAAATGGGACACATAAAACATTCTGATATTCAGAGGCAGGTCAATAGGATGCTTCCCTAGCTATTGTCCTATCTGCAGATTCACAGTATCACCCTGATGAAGAGTAGCACAAATGCTTGTATCCAGAATTTTAGTGAAATAAAAGGTGCTAAAGTTTGGTTAAGGCTTATGAGTTAAATACACATGACTGAGGGAGCCAGTTCCTAAACTACATCACTCTTTAGAAACAACGATAAAATCAATAGCACTTGTAAAACAAATATAGATATTAGATAACTCCATCATGCGTCTGGACTGGCTTGCTGAAATGGAAGGTTTTGTCAGACAAGTTCAGCCAATGGCCATTAGCTATGATTGCTAAATGGAAGCTTTAAGTGAGGGGTGGGAAACCTTTGGCCCTTTAGATGTTCCCATTCCAGCTCCCACCAGCCCCACCCAGCACAGCCCAATAGTCAGAGATGGTAGGAATTGTAGCCCAACTCCACCCCAGAGGCAGGATACCTCTGAATACCAGCTGGGAGCAAATGGGAAGCAAATGGCAAGGCTGTTTCTGCTTACAAACTTCTCAGGAGTAAGAGGCTGGCTTCTGTGAGGAGCAGGATGCTGAGCTAAATGAACCTTTGCATTCTTTATGCTAGATCTGTCTGGAGTGCAATCCCACTGCTGTTGCGGCTGCAACAACAGCACATACCACCACCATTTCCTCAGAGCTGTGCACTGGCATTTTTTCATCATCTTTTTTTACACAGACATCCTTCCCTGCACACATTATCTCCTGGCGTTTTGAAACAGGATGACTCTTCATTTTCCATTCCTTATTAATTTTCCAGACCTGTGCATGGGTGACAGAAATTGATTGCATTTGGAGGTGGGGGGAGGATGAGAGAGCCTTTTATGGAGCTGCTGGGGCATAAGAGGGTGGGAGGAGGCCTGGAAACAGCCTGCAGAGCCAGAGGTAGGAAGAGGGCACAGCAAATTAACCAGAGAAACCCCACAATTGAAGCCAAAGGGTGACACTCTTCTTCTCTCCCTCTTGATCTTAATTTCCTCCCCTTTACACATTGTAACACCAATAATAACAAAAAGAAAGTAGCATCTAAAGAAAGCACAGAAGTGGTATCTTTAAGTTTAAATAATAGCTATTAATGACAAATCTATACTTAAATGTATGATTGTTAATTGGCCTATTAATGTAAGATAATCATTCCTTTTAGAACTATATCATCCATTATATATATGAATGATCTATAATCAATATATAGCGAGCAGCCAGCAACGTATGTGCTTCTGGGGCCATTCCAATAGCAGTGCAAAGTGCTTCACAGCTTGTCTTACATTTAACTTTATGAAAAAGATGCAGGGATGTGTTCTTTAGAGATGGGGAACCTGTGGCCCTTCAGCTATTGCAGGACTCCAGCTCCCTTCAGCCCCAGTGGGAGTTCAGAGTCTAACAACACCTGGAGGGCCAGAGGCTCGCCATCACTATTCTAAACACAACTTGGCAGGTTGGTGGCAGAGTCAGGAATTGAGTTCTGGGCTCCTGTTCCAGAGTAGGAAAATTGGACCTTTAAAATGGGATATAAAAAGGGAATGATGTGGGGAAAGAGTAACAGTCAATGGGCCAAAAGGGCACATTTCCTAGGAATGTTTACTCTGAAGTAACTCTCACTGCATGCAGTGGAACCCATGCCAAGTAAGGAAACAGGATTCCAGCCCAAGTATTGTACTGATAGCCAGTGGTTTGGAAATCAGGGGATTTGGAGAAGGAGATGTTTGTGTGTGGCTACTGCCAGAGCAGTGAGAAGGGGGGGAGTGATGCAAGCATGAAATGCATGTGACCCAGGCATCACTGTGGTGTCATGGGCCCTCATTAATCATTTCCTCCTTAATGAGCCTTTCTGAGCTCCACCTCCCTTAAGTACCAGGAAGGGAGTTTAAATTGAGCTGAAGCATGGGTTGTAAATCATGTTCCATTTACTATTGAAATATGTGGAGTGGTTGCTGAATCATATTGATGCTCTGTCAATGGGAAGTGTATCATATTAATGGTAGCCTGTTGGGCCCAGTCTCACAACAAAGTATGGTGGTGCAAGTGCAAGGCAGCAGGATGCTAATTAATTTCCAAATATTGTGAACATATCCAGAAAATATAAAGGAGACATAGAATCATATAACTGTAGAGTGGAGGGGTGCCTGAGGGTCATCTAGTCCAACCCCCGGCAATGCAGGGATCTCCACTGATTAAAAACCTCCAAGGAAGGGAAGGAGAATCCACCTTGTTCCAAGGGAGTCCATATTCCACCGTCAAAAGGCTCTCCCGATCAGAAAGTTCTTCTTGATATTTAGTCAGAATCTCTTTTCTTGTAGCTTGAAGCCAATGGTTCAGGTCCTGTTTTTTAAGCAAGGTAGTATTAAGCAAGGTAGGAGAAGATATATTGTTTTGATATTATCCCTCCTCACTCACACTAGAGAGTAAACAGCAGAGCACATTCCCTTTGCAACTTATTGGAAGCAAGTTGATGATTCATTAGAATCCTTTGATTAAGCAATCCAGTTTTGCTTCTCCAGTCTGGATTATTCCTGTTAAGTTTCCCCTTTATTGCCCTCTTAAAATAATAATAACACAACAGTTTTCTTTAAAAGTAAGAATAAAGTTTTACTCACATTCAGTTCACAGCAGTAATCTGAAGGCAGGCTTTATCTTATGGTTACAGTGAAAAGAAGTATGAGCTACATGTCAGACTTTCTGCTTGCAGGCTCCATCCTATGTGAAGGTTGAGCCATGTGCTGGCTAAGAGCCAGGAGAGCGAGAGTCCAAGAGTAAGAGTAAGAGTAAGAATCCAAGAGAAAGATGGTTGTGTGGCCAGCGCTTTTATCTGGTCAGCTAGGGTCACACCCATTTACCTGGTCACACACAGAGGGAGGAAGCTTCAGAGCACGTATGACAGGAAGTCCTCCCTGTCTGGAGCCACATTGCCCTGTGTGTCCATTCTAGGCAACAGGAAAATGTTGTACTTGACTGCTCTAGTAATAATACATCCCACAGGTCCTACCCTCCAGAGGAGGAGAAAATAAGCCTGCTTCATCTTTCATGGGACAGCCCTTTAGATACTTGAAGACAGCCATCATATCTCCTCTCAGACTCCTCTTTTCCAGACTAAACATGCCCAACTCCCTCAACCGTTCACCATAATACTTGATTTCCAGACCCTTGATCATCTTGGTCACCCTTCTCTACACATGTTCTAACTTGTCAATATCCTTCTTAAATTGTGGCACCCAGAATGGACACAGGCATTCACACCCATCCTCCAAATATTCTTCAGCACCCTACTTTCCATCTTACCTTTCCTATTCCCTCTGGGAATACTCTATTAAGGGGATTGAAAAAGAAGTCCATACTAAGATCACATTGGCCGGTGACATGATGGTTGAGGGCACCTTGTAACAGTCCTGGTCCTATATTGCCAGGTGAACCTACTGTGAGTTGACCCATTCCATACCTGCTGTCTGATACTGCATTTAGAGTTAGGGTGGGATTCCACTGCAGGGGGGTCCACCTCAAGGCTCAGAGGTTCATGTTTTGATATACTCAAGATTAAAATAGCAAAAAATCATATGAATACTCAGATTATGCAAGGAATAGTTGAAATCCTGTGTGTTTGTGACTGCTTCTGCTGCCGTCCAGTATTGCCACTCCTCAATAGGAGTTTGTGGTTACTGCATGGTGCAGGTAATGGGGGAGGGAGGAGATGGTTTAGATTTAGCATTTCTGGAGGTGGCCTTAAGGGCTTATGGGCAAGATGCAGGATGGGAAAGAAGGATGATCAGGAGGTAAGGCTAAGGTAGCATGTAACCTTTCCTTGCAGAGCTTCTATGCCTAACAATTGGGACAGGTAGAAAATCAACAGGTAAAGCTTTATAGCCATAGTGATCTGGTTTTAAAAGGCTGGAGACTTGAGAGGAAAGGTTTAAAGTTTGGGGATGGACAGTGAAGGTTACCAACCTCTTTGCACCAACCTCTGGCTCTGATTTTATTTGAGGTACAGACCCCAACAGGCCACCTTTCTTATCTCCATGCCCTGAAAAGCTTCCCCTCCTGATTCCTGTATGTAACAGTCTGCTGTTAAAGGCAGGAAATGAGCCAGAGTGCTTGTTTTCTGATCAGCTGGCAGCCCTGCTAGTGGTGGTTGGGGGCTGGGAGGGGAGGTTGGCTGGCTGACTATGCCAGGCTTATGCTTCCAGTCACCTGTGGGTGAAAATTGCTCTTTCGCAGTCATCTCTCAGTTTTCCTCCCCCGCAGGTGGCCTCCCCAAGGAGGGGGTTTAATTTTCTGGCAAGGAACTTGCGTAGGCTGGAGCAAGCAGGGGAGGAGGAGGGAGACCATCAACCGGTTATTTATTTGAAAGGGGAGATTCTTCGCCTCTGCTGTGGTGGCTCTGTCTGTAGCTTGCTCTGTTTTTGCTCTGGCACTTCCTACGCAGGCTGCTGTCCAGGGAACAGACATCTGCATTGTGACGCCTCCGCTGTTTTTGACGCCCTCACTCCCTTCCTTCATTGCACACTGCAAATGAATGAGTACTCACCCCCCTACCTCACCCTTTTTAATGCCTGCGACAGCAAGCAGAAAACGATGTCTGCAGAAGGACCCTCCGGGAGGTAGGCGGGGAAGGTAGGTAGGTCAAGACGCACAGGGAGATGTCATGCTCGTAGGCTGAAGCATTTCAGTACCTTGGACAGAGCTCGGGGCTCTTCATTGGGTGCTCTGTCTAAGGTGCTGAAAAGCTTGTTCCAGCTTGCGTCGCCTTCTGCCTTTCCTTGGCTCACTCGGCAAAGAAGCACGTCACAACCGCAGAATGCACGGAGCTATCCAATCAGTTAGAGGTGGCAGAAAGTCCAGGTGTGTGTCCTGAACTGCTCCTTTGACCTTTGGAATTCCTACCCAAAGATATTGGGAATCACGCCTTGCATGATCAAATGCAACTTCCATCCAAGGAAGCTGCTGGAGACACATTAATGAAAGTAATAAAAGGATTGGTCATCACCTTTATGGCTTGCTTATGAGGTATCCAGCTGGCCTCCAGATGAAGCTTGTTTTTGCAATATGGGAGCAGGCCTGATTCCCAATAGCTTGAGGTCACATGAGAGAAGTTTAATTTTTACCTAAGTGGTGTCCTTGAGTGCACCCCTTTAGTTTCTTCCATACAGGGAAAGTCTTACTATTCACGGCAAGGGCAGGAGAAGCAGTGTACTGCAAGTGTGGCTATTTTTTTTCCTGTGTAGGAAAGCCATTCCTGGTCTTCAGGTGGTGAGTCAGGAGACCAACTACTGGGTCACAGCCTGAACCAAGGTGGGTTGCAACAGCAACACTGCCACCATAAAGCTATGTGAGAGGGAAAGAAAGAAAGAAAGAAAGAAAGAAAGAAAGAGGTTCCTAGATGCATGTGTGGGTCTCAGTTCTGAAAAGTGGAAAATTACTAGCCTAGATCTTGCTGATAGGTATTGTATGGGAGGCACCATGTGTCTCTGGGTGTGGAGACCTATTACATGTCCCACAGTCTTTTCAGAATGCAAGTGCTCTATTCAGTGTTATGGGCTCTAGCTACAAAGGAAGTTGCCCTAGACTTAGACCACTGGTCTCTCTAGCTCTGTATTGGCCACACAGACCAAAGCAGCTCTCCAGGATTTCAGAGAGGACATGATCATGTTTGTTGTGAGTGGGGCCACATTTTTAGTCCCACTCCTGATATGGAGTCTCCTTCCAAAAGCAAAGACAAACCTCTGAGAGAACAGGACACCCACACATCCATGTGGCCTGATCATGAGGAGGCCCTACATGTTAACAGGAGCTTGTGGATTGGAGCTACTTTTCAAACAACCAAGGGTAATGTGGTCATTTGAGAAAGGAGGCATGATGCTGGGGCAGAGCTAAAAGTACAGCTCCACTCCAATTAGACATGAGCAAATTCTACATGTGAGTAATGCATGAACTGGACTTACATCGCACCATGTCTGCACTAATCCTAAATATCTGCAGTGCAGACATTTAACAATTCCTCAAATTTGGCACCAATTTACGGTGCTCTCTTCATACTCACCTGATAATTGTTAGTGTTTCCAGCAAAGATGGTGAGTGTTTGCCAGGAATGGGAAACGATCAGTACCAAAACATGGGTCCATTGATTTATTTGTGTATGTGTGTGTTGGGGCAGGGAGGATATCCAGAATTCATTTCAACCTTTCTGTTATGTACTAAGCTTGGATCCTAGAATGCAGGTAGGATCCTAGAATGCAACAACCTGATTGGCCTGTAGGAGCAGCCCAATCAAACCCCAGGAGGAAGTTAAGCAGCCTATTAGGCCAGTAGGATCCTAGAATGCAACAACTGATTGGCCTGTAGTAGCAGCCCAGGAGGGAAACAGAATCAACCAATCAGACGGGACTCATTGTGTAAATAATGTATATAAAGCCTGAGGTTTGGGGGGAAATCCATTCACTGTTTTTTGAGCTGCAATAAAGAGCATGAAATCACTACGCGACTCAGGGTATATTTCACTTTCCTTCTACAGAGTTGGATGCTGAGACAGGCAATTCCAGGTTCCTTGTTTTTCAGGGTGTGTTCCACAAAGCACTGACATTTGACATTTGCTGAAGTGACTCCTTGTCCTCCAGCTTTTCTGCACAACCTTAATGGATTGCTTTCTTTTGTTCTCCCCCCTCAACCATCCAAATGGCTTGAATGATAGTCCCTCTGTATCTCAGCCAATACATTCATTTGGTATCTGCTTCCTAGAAGCTTGCAGATGGATATGCTTTTGTGAGAGAGCCATTCTAAAAGCTAGGCAGAAATTGACCCTTCTGTAGCAGCCCTTTCCCCAATTCCATCTCCTTTTCTGTTGGGCTCAGGCCTGGCTCCTCCTAGAGGGGTAAATAAAATGTTATGAATCAGTGCAATCAAAACGCTGTGGCTGTTCCCAGGGAAACCAGATGCCTCAAGATACTTGTTTAGCAATTAGAGCCCAACTCAAGCTCCCCGCTCAGTAACTGTGGCGTCAAAGGCAGTTGTGGAGATGAATATTAAGCTGGTCCCAGTGGCTGCTGCTTCTCTCCTTCAATAATACTGCGTTGTTTGATCCATTTGAGGTATTTGTGCATGGAGGCGGTGTTTTGCTGATGAGTATGATAAAACGGTTGTCTGGAGGGCTTGAAATATATGCTGATGCAAGTTTGGAAAGTGACCCCATAGATGGTAAAAGCACTTCTGGTGTGTGCTGTATCTACAACAACTTTTTGTTTGACTGGTCATGGAAGAAGCAAACCACTGTAAGTTTGAGCGAGGCCTTGGGGCACGGCTGCTGCTGCCATTGTGAGTGTTGGGGAAGGCCAATTCCACTGGGCCTAGGGGGCGGGGCCCACACTCACCACCACAGCTCTAAGAGGCTCCAGCGAGGCCTCAGGACACTGCTGCTGCTGCAGCAAATGTCGAAAATGGTTTTACATATTTTAAAATGATTTAAAAGCGTTTTTACTTTGTTGCACTGTGAACAGTGGTTTTTATTTATATATATATATATATTATTATTTTGTTTGGTGTGGGATAAATGTTGACTTGGGGTGGGGATTAGTTTTATTTTAGTATAATTGTTTTTGGCTTTGTTTTTACTTTTACTTTTTTGTTAGGCTACTGTATAGTTTGTATTTTGCTTTTTAAAGGGAAAGGGTCAGGACTGCCTGGGAGTGGGCCTCAGCCAACAGAATGGCTGGGGTAGGTTCCACAGGGGCAGAAGCACCGGGACACCCGATCTCAGTGATCACGGGCAGGAAGAGGAGCTATGCTAAGACGAGACCATGTCATTACCGAGGAGGCAGGTTTAGTTGTTGTCTAACGACTATCCCTGCCTCCAGGTCTGGTCCTGACCAGAAGGATACTGGAATCAGCAAGGGAAACCCACATGACCTGAAAGTGTTGCTGTGCAATGCCAGGTCAATGATGAATAAGACCACTGCCATCCAAGACCTGATTGTGGATGAAGAATTTGACCTGGCATGTGTGACAGAGACCTGGTTGGATGAAGCAGATGGGCCTGTCCTTGCTGCTGCTTGTCCACCAGGTTTCTCTTATGCACAGCAACCCAGGTCATGTGGGCGGGGAGGGGGGGTTGCAGTGATTTTTAGGAAGTCACTAGTTTGCACCAGGCATCCTATTGGGAAGACCCAGTTTTCTGAGAGCATGTTCTGGAAGTTGGGCAATAGGGGCAGTACAGGATTCCTTTTGGTGTACCGACCTCCCCGCTGCACCAAGGATTCCCTGCCTGAGGTGCTTCAGGTCATGGCAGATGTTCTCCTGGAGACACCTAGCTTGATTGTCCTAGGGGATTTTAACATCCATGCTGACACGACCTTACAAGGGGCCACTCGGGACTTCGTGGAAAGCATGGCCTCCATGGGGCTGTCCCTGAATAAGTCTGGCCCAACTCATAGCCGCGGACATCCCTTAGACTTGGTGTTCACCTCTATGGATGTTGGTGATCTGACATTAAGTAAAAGTGAAACAAAAGAAGTGCCATGGTCAGATCACTTCCTGGTGGAACTGGACTTCTCTGCGACCCATCCCCTCTGCAGGGAGGTGGGACCAATTTGGATGGTCCGCCCCTGCCGCTTAATGGATCCAAATGGTTTCCAGAGAGTGGTAGGGGATGTTTTATCCCATGTTGATGGCCTTTCAGCTGATTCCCTGGTGGCCCGCTGGAATGTGGAAGTTAACCAGGCTTATTGACTGTCTGGCTCCGAAGCGCCCTCTCCGATTGCATGGAGCCCGGACAGCCCCACGGTTTTCTTTGGAGCTGAGGGCGAGGAAACAATCACTGAGACGGCTAGAATGCCGGCAGAAAACTCACTTACGGGTTAGAGCTCAACGTCGAGCCTACCAAGTGGTGATGGCAATGGCAAAGAGGACCTTCTTTGCCGCCTCTATTGCATCTTCGGAAAACAGCAGCAGGAGACTCTTTCAGGTGGTTCACAATCTATTGGAACCACCTACACCCCGGCGGGCTAGGGACAAAGGTGACAGCTGTTTCCTAGTTCTGCTGGATCTCTCAGCAGCTTTTGACACCATCAACCATAACATCCTTCTGGACCATCTAGAGGGGCTGGGAGCACTGTTACACAGTGGTTCTGCTCCTTCCTCCTGGGCCGTGTCCAGAAAGTGGTGTTGGGGGATGAGTGTTCAGACCCCTGGGCTCTCACTTGTGGGGTGCCTCAGGGTTCCGTCCTCTCCCCCATGCTTTTTAATATCTATATGAAGCCGCTGGGAGAGATCACTAGGGGGTTTGGGCTGGGTGTTCATCAGTATGCAGATGATACCCACCTCTACCTCTCTTTCAAATCAGAACCAGTGAAGGCGGTGAAGGTCCTGTGTGAGTGCCTGGAGGTGGTTGGAGGATGGATGGCGGCTAATGGATTGAGGTTGAATCCTGACAAGACAGAAGTACTGTTTTGGGGGGACAGGGGGTGGGCAGGTGTGGGGGACTCCCTGGTCCTGAATGGGGTAACTGTACCCCTGAAGGACCAGGTGCGCAGCCTGGGAGTCATTTTGGACTCACAGCTGTCCATGGAGGCACAGGTTAATTCTGTGCCCAGGGCAGCTGTCTACCAGCTCCACCTGGTACGCAGGCTGAGACCCTACCTGCCTGCAGACTGTCTCGCCAGAGTGGTGCATGCTCTAGTTATCTCCCTCTTGGACTACTGCAATACGCTCTACATGGGGCTACCTTTGAAGGTGACCCGGAAACTGCAATTAATCCAGAATGCGGCAGCTAGACTGGTGACTGGGAGTGGCTGCCTGGACCACATAACACCGGTCCTGAGAGATCTGCATTGGCTCCCAATACGTTTCCGAGCACAATTCAAAGTGTTGGTGCTGACCTTTAAAGCCCTAAATGGCCTCGGTCCTGTATACCTGAAGGAGCGTCTCCACCCATCATTCAGCCCGGACACTGAAATCCAGCACCAAGGGCCTTCTGGCAGTTCCCTGATTGCGAGAAGTGAGGTTACAGGGAACCAGACAGAGGGCCTTCTTGGTAGTGGCGCCCACCCCGTGGAATGCCCTCCCTTCAGATGTGAGGGAAATAAGCAGCTATCTTACCTTTAAAAGACATCTGAAGGCAGCCCTGTTTTGGGGAATTTTTAATTTTTGACGTTTTATCATGTTTTTAATATTCTGTTGAGAGCCGCCCAGAGTGGCTGGGGAAACCCAGCCAGATGGGTGGGCTATAAACAAATTATTATTATTATTATTATTATTATTATTATTATTATTATTATTAATATCATCATCATTAAAGTAGGCTTGTGAATTTTACTTGATTTTACGATTTTATCTCTTGTAAACCTTTTTGAGGTTTTTACAATCAATCAGTGTATAAATTTTATGAAATAAATAAATGATTTCCCCTTTAAAATATATTTTTTGTTGTTTGTAATTATTTGTGTTTGAATTTCTACCACATACTAGAAATCCAATTGGAGTACAAAATACAGCACAGAAACCATTAATGGGATTATTTTTTCACCCATTGGATGAAGGTGAAAGGGGTGTGAAGAATATGGTAAGTGAATGAATATGGTTGAATGGGAAAGGGAAAGGTGTGGCCCAAATAAGAGAAGGTAGAGCAAAGAGTTTGGGGGTCAAGTGGATGCAACAGACACTGGAGCTGCCTCTGTTTAAACCACAAAAAGAAAGGGGCAAAATCATCCAGGAAATATCCAGCTCATAAGGGTAGGCTCATACAGGCATATCCGCTGAATATACCCCCTGTCCTCAAAAGCACAGACGACTGATGCTTGTTGGTCCACCTGGATCCATTCTAACTTAAACCTATATAATTTAGTACTATTGAGAACAACCAGCACATTGAAATGCATCCAACAAACATCTATTGAATTATTTTTGCACCAGCATTCTGGTGGTGCTTTGTAAACTCAATTTTTGTTCTAGTGGGAATTATGTATGGGTAATTTCATCCGTATCAACTTCCAGTTGACAGGCATGTACTTTATCATTCTTGAGAAAACAGATTTGTGCTTTGTAAATCTAAACTTGACTTTCTGGTAGTCATGCAGCAATAATTTGAAACACTTCTGCATTTCATATAAGAGTTTCAATTGATGTTTTATGGAAAACTTTTGGCATTGTGGTGCTGAATACACCTAACTCAGGAAAGAGTTGCTGCTTTGTGGTAGAGTACATTCTTTGCATGTAGATGACCCTGGGTGCAATGGCCAGTTTCTCCAAGTAGACCTGGACTGTCTAAAATCCTGGAGAGCCACTGCCAGGCAATGGAGCTAAATGAATCAGCTCCCAGCATGTGCAAGAGGGAATGCCAAATCAACACACCACACAAGGCATCACAGTCCATAATTTACCAATGTACAAAAATCATGTTATATGTGCAGGGACCCACTTGGCCATATGGCTATGCATCAGGAGCCAATACTTGGCTTGCAAAGCATGTGTGCTACCACGGAGCTACAGTCGTTCTCCACACATCCACTGGATTCTAGAGAATATGCATACATTTGCCCTTTCATTCACTAGAGACTAAACATTCTGTTCCATGTCACCCCAATCTCTGAGCAGTGTAGGATTTGTGGGGTTCCAGGAGCTTACCAGGGGTTTGTGTTTCCTTTGGAATGAGGTACAGCAGAGGCTGTGGTGTCCTTATGACACATAGTTAATTACACATATATACAACCTGAGCCTATACTGGAGGGGTTCACAGCATTCGCACCGCAAGAGGGTCTTGCTTCTCCCACAGCCACAGCATTGGATTTCAGCAGAAATCGGGCATGGCTCTGACTTTCTGCTTCCCAGCCTGCAACCTTGCTTCCAGCTTCCACCTCACATAACTCCACTCTCCACCCTGAATTTTGTCTTTCTAACTGCCAGTGGGTTGAGGGAGAGAAGCCCACCCATTTGTTTTCTGGCACCATTACCTCACCAGGAAGCCAGCCTGGCTATTTCAGGAATTTGAACCCTTGCTTAGATTTTAACACCAGCTGGATCCAGGGATTAGAAGGGTCTCGGCATATAACCTGCCCTCCCCATCTCATAACAATACCGATATTCCTTAGATTCTGGAGAATAGCATCTCTTTCCTTTCAAAGGCAAGGAGTTCCCAACCTTTTCAGACCCAGGGCCCACCTTTACCCCGGACCACAACAGGATCCCTTTTTAATTATTTATGTAGCTGACCGTCTGTATTTGTTTTTCTCCTCTCTTTGCTGCCACATTGTTGTTGCTGTTCTTTGGTCCTTCTCTTAAAAATACCACCATAAACAACAGCTACCAAAAAATTGTGTTAGTGATACAGCACAACCCACCTTAGAAAAGGATGGGTGATGCAGTTGTGGATCAAGACTGACCAAATGAAAGCAATTACCTACAGTTCTGTTCATACATGGAAGAAGAGAGTCTGTACCAACAATGATGTTCCGGTGTTGGGGTTGGGAAATGACAGGATGTGACTGTGGTTGTCTCCAGACTGTCAGAATTTTGTGGGAGGCCAGATAATCCCCCTATCAGGGAGACTCAGAGGCCACCAGTTGCTAATCCTACCATGGATGCTTCCCATGTCTTGCTTTGCAGCTTTAGATGTCTCGTGTCTTTCTTTTTAGGACTTAGCCACCCGAGGTAAATGTCACACCGGATATATATAACATGTGCAAAAACTCTTCCTCCCTCTCTTTCTTTCTCTCTCCATCCCACACTTCCTTGATGGCAAATATTGGCTCGAAAGTTTTTGGCTTCTAATGTGATCAATGAGACAAGCACTCTGGAAGGAGGCATTGCAGGGATGTTGCTATAGAAACCACCAAAGGAGGAAGATAAAACAGGGACACTTTTTCTTTTCAGCAGGTAGTGATTCAGCAGAGCCGTGCTCCAGGCAGCTCTGGGAGTGACATACAGACGTTTCTTTTCTGCAGTAGGTCATGGTTTCAGGAAGCAAGAAGGGAAGTGTTTTACTCTGTGCTGATTCCTTTCCTGTTTGTAATGGTGTGGTAGGATATCCAAGGCAGGACTTCCCTGCTTGATGGTCATGTGCATTTAAATGCTCTATGTGCTGTGTGGTGTGTCATGTGCACACACTAAAGAGGAAATTCTCCACTAACAAACACTGAGTTCTGCAACCTGTGTAAATCATGAATGCTATCACTATTTCTCTTGTTTTGGATACTTATGGGAGCTAGGTGGGATATTGAAGCCCCACTTCTATCAATGGAGATCTATTTCAGCCAACCCTCCTCTGTCTTCTGAAATTTCAGCAGCTCTAGTGAAGCTTGCTCTTTCATTTTTTAAAAAGAGGTTTTTAGAGATAAAGTTTAGATCTAAAAAAACCCAAACCAAACTGCAGCCAGTATGAAATTATGTGGATATCTGTGCTAAAGGCTTGCTAGGAAAGAGGGAGGAAAGTGGAGAGAGCTCCCAGCCCATAGAGTAGCCCCCCTCACCCTTCTGCATGAACCGTCCTGGCTATGTCACCTGGTTAAAAAGAGTGATGCCCATAGCAGGCGCTCATTCCTTGCCTGGAATCAGGAGATTTTGCTGTGCTCCAAAGCAAGAGTGATCAAATGCTTCAGCTGCCCCCAATGCAGAAATGGGATAGAGTGATCTACTGTCACCAGAGGCTAGCTAGAAGCAGACAAAACTCAGAGCAGTGGATCAGTCATGCAGCAACACTCTGAGCAACCTCTTCTGTGCCTTCTGTGCCTTCAATTACTTTGGGGTTCACTTGGAGGAGAAGCATAATGTTACAAATCTAGGGTAGCAAAGATTTGGGGCACAAGGGCACCCATAAATACTAGAGTTGGTGAATGTTTGAAATTAATAAATGGCAGAATTTAGATAATATTTGGAATGTTGGAGGGAAGGTGCCAGGCCAGTGAAAAATACAGGCTAAGCTTGGAGAGGCCACAGAGAGGCAACAGGGTGCTCCCTTGCATCTGCCACTGTTGCTGCCGCCGCAGCTCAGGACAAGGGCTGACACCACTGGTGGAGGAAATTGGAATATTCCAGGATCTAATCAGAAGCATGGATGGCTTTTGTAATTCCAGGACTGTACCTGGAAAATCGGGACACTTGAAGGGCATGGAAGTAAAGAGCCCTCATTTAGTTCAATGGGGTTTCCATTGCTTGGGGGATATTGGCAGTGGCGTAGCGTGGGGGGTGCAGGGGGGCCGGCCGCACCGGGCACAACATCTGGGGGTTAGGGTTAGGGGCGCAAATCCACAGGTTAGGGGGTGCAAATTACTTGCCTTGCCCCGGGTGCTGACAACCCACGCTACGCCGCTGGATGTTGGAGGATATGGGATAGAGGTCATTAAGAATGACTAAAGGTGCCAGAAGCAAGTCATTAACCCAGGGTAGAGGCGGGAGTTCCCATGGTTATCATGGGTGGAGAAAGGTTTAGGATTTCAGTTTCCATGACTAGGAAAACAGGGGAGAGGCAGGCTGTGCTCACAGGAAAAATGTTTCATTTCACAAGGCTTGGTTTGTTTTTTCTGGCAAGGGTCTTTGGGATGGAGAAGGGTGGAGCCAGAACTCCAGGCAGAGGCCATGTGGGGCAGAACCATATTGGAGGCTGGGACAGAGCCATGGAGATGATGGCAGGCAGGACGCCGTGGACCCCACTGCTGCACTGCTGTTGGGAGCAAGCCTCTCTTTTTTAAAAAATATTTTATTAAGGGTTTTCTTGTTTTACAGTGTAAGTGTAATGCCTCGTATTTTTTTTTCTTCCATGTAACATTTTTACAAATCTGTTTCATTTGATGAGGCATTAGGGAGAGAAGAAAAAAGAAAGAAAAAAAAAAGGTGGTGGAGGGAGGGGAGATGGATGGGGGTGGGGTCGGGTAGCGGTGTTTCTATTATGCTTAATGTATGTAGAGTTTGGTGTCAGCGTGCTTGTGTTCTTCACTTGTGTTCCTTTGGTGGTGAGAGAGGTTGGGGTTGGCCTAGGGTGTGATTGTTTGTTTGTGATTGGCTGTGGTGATCTTTGTTTTCGTGTGTGAGTGAGGTGGGTGGGTGTTTTGGATCAGGTTAGCCATATTGATTTGTATGCTGTTGGGGGATTCTTGTCGTTGTCCTGTTGGGCTGTGTATGTGATAAAGGGGAGCCATACCGGGGTGAAGGTGTCTTCTTCTGTTTGTCCCCGTGTCAGTTTCAGTTTATTAGTTAATTTTTCTAGTAGGGCTGTTTCCCATACTATTTGGTACCATTGGTCCATGCTTACTCCTGACAGGTCTCTCCAGTGTCTGGTTATGGTGTTTCTGGCTGCTGAAAGTAAGTGGGTTATGAGTTCTTTGTGGTGTAAATGGGCATTGTTGTCTTGGAAGATGTTTAGTAGGGCCAATTCTGGGGTGACGCTTAATACTTGTTTAGTTATTTTACATATTTCTTGTATGGCTGTTTTCCAGAATAGTTGGATTTTGGGACACTCCCACCACATGTGGAGGTATGTGCCTGTGGAGGTGCACCCTCTCCAGCATTTTGGTGAGGTTCCTGGGTGTATTAGCGCTAGTTTCCTTGGTGTTAGGTACCACCTGTAGGTGAGTTTCAGTGTGAGTTCTTTTCTTTTCGTTGATATGGATTTAAAGGGGGGTTTAGACCACATTCTGGTCCATTGAGTGGGGTTAATCTCATAGCCTATGTCATTCTCCCATTATTTTTTGGGAGTAGTATTTTGTATATTGCGGATACCGCCCCTTTACCGTTTCCCTTTGTTGTTAGGAGGAGGTTTTCAAAGGTTGTCAGGGGTCTAGTTGCTGCTGATTTTACTGTTGGGTTGTTTAAGAGGGCATGTAGTTGGTGTTGTGTTAACCAGGGCATTTGGGTGTCTTCTAGTTTGTCTTGTATTTCTTGTGTTGACAAGGGTTTGTTATTTTTATAAAAGTCTATTAGGCCTTTGGTTCGCCAGGTTTTTATCTGGAGGTTTTGTGCTGCATGGTGGAATAATGGGTGGTACGCCAGGGGGATTAGTGGGGATGGGGTTGTGGATAGTTTGCCTATTTGTGTTTTCCATGCTTTGAGCATGGTCTGTGTGTACCTGTTAAGTGTTGTGGGAATTTTCTTTAGTTTGTTTGGGAGGAGTGGGTATGTTGTGGTGCAGGTATTTTCAATTGTGTCCCTCTCTAGGTGTACCCATTGTTTTGTCTCATCTTCTAGTATATATGGGATTATATGGCGTATTTGGTTGGCAATGTAATATGCTTCTATGTTGGGGATTCCCCATCCTCCTTCTGAGGTGGGGAGGTGCAGGTATTTGGGGCTTATTCTTGGTTTTTTATGTGAGAAGATGAAAGAGTGTAGTTTTCTCTGCCAACTGCGGAGTTGGGTTGAGGGGATCCAGATTGGGAGGGTTTGGAACAGGTAGGTTAGTTTTGGGAGTGTGATCATTTTGATCATGGCTATTTTGTCTGAGAGAGTGAAATTCATGTTATTCCATCTCTTTAGGTCTTTGTTAATTTGGAGCAAGCCTCTCTTGAGATGGAACCCTCTCCAAAGTTAGACCCAGGTGTCAATATGTGTACAATAAACTACATTTCTTATAGACACTAGTCTCTGCTGTGCCTTGACTTCTCAACAGAAACACAGCTCTGCTTCCAAGGGCCTGGAACCCTTGGAATCTTGTGTAGCCACTCAGCAGAAATTGGGGTGGTGTGTAACTATAATTATCTAATCCCTTTCTCATAGATGGTTTGCTCATGGCTCATAGGTTGGGAAATTAATGCCATAAGAGAGGAATGCAAGAGAAAAGTTATTTAGGAAGGAAATGGTGAGCAAGGCAGATCCAAAGACAGTATCTGAAAAGACTGCAGACTGCAGAATTAGGCAGGAAGATGGGCATTAGAGCTCTGAGGTCAGCTTGGAGTGTGCTAAGTGTGTGTCAGCTGCTTTCCCTCTCCCATGAGCAAAGCCAGGAGGATTCAGTTGTGCACTCCAGACAATCCTCTGTGGCCCTCTGAGGTTGGGATCAGCTGCCATCTGTGCCATCAGCATCTTGGCAAAAGTTCAAGTCATTTCTTTTAATTGCACATGAGTATCAGAACTGCTCCATCCCCATCAAAAAGCAAGCTCTTCATTTTTCAGATGACATATTATTCAGAGTATGCAAGAAAACTCAGCTTGCTAAAATAGGCGGGCTAGGAGGAAAACCCAAGCAGCTGCCATCTGGCTACAATTCTTCTCTGGTTGTTCTTCATTTATTATTGGCATGGCATCTTGACTATGCGCTAAAGAAGCTAATGCCATTGCCATCATCAAAGCATCTAAAAGTTCACTACAGCTGCCACCCTAAAGGCACTTCTGGGGAGAGTAACTTAATGGGGCATGTCTGAGAAGACGTGTATAGGACTGGGTGACAGAGAGAAGGCAGAACTACTCAACACATACTTTGCCTCTGTCTTCACCCAAAAGGAAAGCGATGCCCGACTGGGTGATAACAGAATAAATGACGAAAGGAGGGAGCTGCAGCCCAAGATAGCAAAAAAGGTAGGAAGGAATCCCTAACTAGTTTAAATAAATTCAGATTTCCAGAACCCATTGAACTGCATCCAAGGGTACTAAAGGAGCTTGTGGATGTAATCTCAGAGCCTTTGTCTATGATCTTTGAGAATTATTGGAGAAGGGTGAGATTCCTGCAGACTGGAGGTGAACAAATTGTGTCCTCATGTTCAAAAGTGTGGGGGGGGAGACGAAGGTAACTACTGACCGGTGAACTTGACATCAATACCAGGAAAGGTCCTAGAAAAGATAATTCAACAGTTGAACTTAGCACTTAGAAAAGGATGCTGTGATTACCAAGACCCAACATAGGTTTCTCAAAAATAGGTCATGTCAGGCAAATCTCATTTCTTTTTTTGATGGAGTTACAAGCTTGATGGATCAGGGGAATGCTGTGGACATAGTGTATCTTGATTTCAGTAAGGCTTTTGAGAAACTAGCCCATTATATTCTTGCGAGAAAGTAAAATGTGGGTTGAAAGAGATAACTGTTAGGTGGATTTGTGGCTGGTTGACTGACTGAATGCAAAGAATACTCATTGATGGTTCCTTTTTTTATAAGATGTTTATTAGGATTTTACAAAAAGGAAAAATTAACAGAATAAAAAGAAGACAAGAAAAAAGAGAAAAAAGAGAAAAAATACAAAAATACATAAAAAAAGAAAATACAAAATACAAAAAAGAAGTAAGTAGAAAAGGTTAAAAACAAATCCATTTTTTTCATATCTTTAAGCTCGTTTGCTTGTTTCCTTGACCTCCTCACGCCTCCCTTTTTTGTATTCCAGTTTGCATAGTTAATTCAGCAAATCCTTACCCTCTTTGTTTTTATCTTAACTCTATATCTTAACATATTAAACTTCATATTTTCATCTAATTATCAATCCTTTTTTACATATTCTTTTAACTTTGTTACTAAAGCCATCTCATTTCAATCCTACATCATTTTAACATTCATTAATTTTACAATGTTTCTGCAAATAGTCTTTAAATTTCTTCCAATCTTCTTCCACCAACTCTTCTCCCTGGTCTCGGATTCTGCCAGTCATTTCCGCCAATTCCATATAGTCTATCACTTTCATCTGCCATTCTTCCAAGGTGGGTAGATCTTGTGTCTTCCAATACTTCGCGATAAGTATTCTTGCTGCTGTTGTCTCATTGATGGTTCCTCATCATCTAGGGAAAAAGTGATAAGTGGGGTGCCACAGGGTTCTGTCCTTGGCCCGTAGTTGTTCAATGTCTTTATAAATGACTTGGATGAAGGAATTGAGAGGATGCTCGTCAAATTTTGCAGATGACACCAAACTGGGAGGGGTAGCTAATGTCTCAGAAAACAGAATCAGAGTTCAAGATGACCTTAACAGATTGGAGAACTGGGCGCAAGCTAACAAAATGAATTTCATTAGGGACAAATGTAATATTCTGCACTTAGGCAGGAAGAACCAGATGCACAAATCTAAGATGGGAGACAACTGGCTTACTCGTACATGTGAAAAGGATCTAGGGGTCTTGGTGGAGCACAAGCTTAGCATGAGTCAACAGTGTGATGCAGCAGCAAAAAAAGCTAATGCTATTTTAGGCTGCATCAACAGAAGTCTAGCCTCTGGATCAAGGGAACTAATAGTCTCACTCTGTTCTGCCTTGGTCAAACCACAGGAGCACTGGAGGCCCCTAGTAAGTCATTTGAAGCTTTCTGAAAGGAAAACTTTGGAATATAAAGATTAGTTTTGTGATCCTCACTCTTCCCCCCACCCCCACATGGTAGGATGTTCCAGAAGGAACATTTTAGAGAGCCAGTTTTCCCACAAAGAGCAGAAGGCTGGAGATTGATGGTGTTTTGCATTATCTGTTTCTTCAGCATCCAGACATACAGTGTGAGTCTGAATAGCAGCATTTCTGATGCTATATCAGTTTCCCCAAAATGAAACAGCCTGCCTTGGGAGCTTCCCTCCCATCCCAGTGTCATCTTACCAGCCAGCTGCAAAGCTGCATTCAAACTCTTTTGTTTAGCTGTCAGGAGTGCGAGAGGCCACCAACTATCAAAGGCCGTTGAGCCATCTTTCAAATCAAACTGTACCAAAGTCTTCTCCGAAGAAGGGCATTCTGCACACCAAAAAGAGGGTGTGAGCTACAGTATATACATCAGTTTGAAAAGTGTGTATGCTAGAAAACCAGTAGTAATTCCCCACTGTTTCCTTCAGCTGAGAAGAGACCTCTCAGGCTAGATGACCTCAGGTGTTCCTTCTGACCTAGAATCTGGGAGCGGCACTTAGGTGAAGTGCTCTCATTCTCTAATGGCACTGCAGCGCTGTGCTCTGTCAAAGTTGCTCAGAATGCCTAATCTGACCAAGTGCGTAGCCAAGCCAGCCCAAGGTAATGCTTGCTGCTGCCCAAAGACGCCAACAGGCCATGTGTCAAAAAGCTTTCTGTGACAAGGGTCAGCAAGCATTTAAAATTTGATGCTGGGAGCACGGCATGATCAAAGTGCCCCTCCTCACTCTCTCTCCAAGTCATAAAGCAAGCCCTCACTTTCGGATTGGCACAAATCAGGCCACAGTTTTACACAATGCCATTTGGAATAAATTTGTGCTAGGTTACCAGAGGCATCTTGTAAATGTGCTGGTCTTACAGCCAGAAAATAAGACCTGTGGGATCCCCTCCTTGTCCCACAGCACCAGACTTCTCCGGAGTGCAGCAGAAATGGCAGCGTCCTGAGCCCAGTCTTGGAGGCAGCTTCCCAACAATTGAAGCTAATGATACTGGGGAGGACCATCAGGCAAGCAAGGCACACAACCACACCCCATCCGCTGGCCAAAGAAGAAACGGCTAAAAGAGGCTTCCATCCCCTTCCCTACCAGGTAGAACCTTCGCTTTTAACTACCAGTTTCTCTGGGACTGCTGAAGTGGGCCAAGGGAGGGACACTAACTGGCCCATTCAACTACATGGGGATTGCCTCCCTCTTGTGTGCCAGAATGAATACAAGTATGAACTTTAGAACTAAGAACTAATGCCTGTTTGTTGCTTTCCTCTTCCCCCCAGTGACCTTTCCTTTTGTGTTGTTTTTCTTAGCTTGTAAGTCAGTGGGTTGGGTAGTGACTGTCTTTTTTATATAGATATTGTAAGCCACTTTTGAAAGCCTTTTTTGGCTGAAGAGTGGGATGACAATGCTTGAACTAAATGAGTAATAATTTTGCTGGAGAACATTCAGGCCAAATGTACTTCCAGTTAAGTGGAAGGTAAAGAGACATGAGTGGCATAAACTGGTTTTGCAAAAGCCGTTTTCTGATTCCTCATGGCCTTCTCTTTAAATGATCTTGTCTCACTTCCCATTATATCCTGCAATATCCCTACTCCTGATCTTCCCGCCATCTCTTCAGCTTCAGCCACCTGAAGGCCCCCTGCACTCTAAAAAAGGGCCATTTCCCCCTTTCATTTCATTATGTCTGGGACTCCCTATCAGAGCACCTAAGCTGGTGCCACTCTTACTGCTTTCTTCATTCAAAGCTAACAGCAGATTTGGCAACAATAATATTAAGCATAGGTCTTAAGGATCCAACAAATGGAAGTAAGGGAGAGAAAAAGTTTATTGAAACAGCCCCCTGTTGTGCAGAAGTGTGATATGTGTTGTATCTGGTCCCCTGAATGAGTTCCTCTCTCACACACACTCACTTATCTATGTATAAATTTAGAAACACAATAAATGCAGAACCATTTAAATAAATACTTTTAAAGCATCCAGACAGTAGGGGCGAAACTAGGCTTTATTTTACCCAGGTCAAAGACCCAGTTTGGCACCCCCTCCAATGCTCCCCTGATCTCCATAGGGAGCTCATTCCACAAAATGGGCACCATAGTGCAAAATGCCCTGCTCCAACCCTAGCCAAATGACAGGACAGTCAGGCAGACTCCTTCCACAAATCACAGCTACCTGGGCAGACTATATGGGGGAAAGGCTCTATTGCACCAAGTGCTTATTCAAGATTCTCAGCTCTCTCAAAAGGAGAAGCTTCTAGACCTCATTGTGGTAGAGGATAGCTATCAAAGTGGGGCATCAATCTTCTAAAGCTTTGCAATTGGGAAGGCTCAGGGAGAGATTTCCAGCAGCTGTGATGGAAGTAGATCCTTTAGATAGTGACAATCACTAGAACATAATGGAAATAGGTTTTTGTGCTCTTCATTCTCCTCTCCATGTTGCTCTCCATTAACCCTCAGTGCCTTTGTCCTCTGCCCTTGCCTGCTGTTTGCCAGTCTTCCCAATGCCGCTTTCACCCTTCCTCCTGACTTACAGAGTGAGGATGAAGTATATAACATAGTGAGGGATATATTGAGATCTCAAAGAAAGCTATCAGTTCTGCTGATGCTGCAAAGGAGTTTATGTCTAATAAATCACATTTGATTCAATTCTTAGTGCAAATAATCCAATATCATTTACATAAGTGGTATAATATGCATAATACATTCTTCTCCTCCCAGCAAATTTTCAGAATCGAGGTTGTTGGATTTTTTTGGGTTCTGCAGCAGCAGTAAACTGGCATAGTAATGGATAAATAAAACATGTCAAATGTTTGCACAAAATCATCAAATTCATGCAAATTAAGCACATAATTACAAATCTGTCAAATATGTACTGTTTCTACACATCTGCACATCCCTTTTCTCTTTGCTCCTATATCCTGCTTAAGACCCCCTGACAGTGACCTTGGGGTCTGGAGCCAGGAACGTGGTTATAGCATATGGTTTTGCGGGCCAGAGCTAATATGCCTCGCAACATTTCAAGGAAGGAAATGGGCATTCTTGTGTAGTGGCTCTCCTGTCACAACACCAACAGCATGGCATATGCCACCTGCTGAATGTTGCATTCATTTGCTCCACCTACACTAACTTGGAAGCTAGCATGTGTTAGTAAACTGAACACACAACAGTTTTCTGTTGTTGTCATTTTAAGCTGGTTTAATCAAATGTTTCCATTCACAATGGATCCGCTTGTATGATTCAGTTCCAACACATTCAGAAAGCACTACGGCTAAATGATGATCACGTGGCCTAATGGATAAGGTGTCTGAATTCAGACTAGAAGACTAAGGATTTGAGTCCCTTCATGGTTGGTTATCTGTGAAGAAAGTTCCTGATATTTTTGAGAGCCAGTGTGGTGTAGTGGTTAGAATAGTACCTGGGAGACCAGGGTTCAAATTGCCACTCGGCCCACTCAAAAACCAACAAAAAACCAAAAAACAACAACATCATCAAAACTAATCGGACTGTTATGATGAGAGTGCATGTCGGAGTTCGTCTCCAGTAATCCTTTTCTGTGATCTGTCCCTTGGAGCTCTCCTGGCCCCAAGCTGTCACTTGGCTCTGCTCAATGACCCACCCTTGCATCGTGGTGTTCACCTTCTGCTGTCGGATATATCTGTTTTTATGTCTCTGTGTTTTTATGTTTGTACATATTTTATGGGCTAATAGCCGTAAATAAATAAATAAATAAATAAATAAATAAATAAATAAAATAAAAAAATAAACTCGGCCATGAAGCTACCTGGGTGACTTTGGGCCAGCCACTGCCTCTCAGCCAAATCTACCTCACAGGGTTGTTATGGGGATAAAAGGAGATGTGAGGAAAACCATTTATGCCACCTTGAGCTCCTTGGAGAAAGAGGTGGGATATAAATGGAATGAATAAGTAAACAAACTGTCTTTTAAGGGTGCAAAACGTTGCTGCAAAAAGGGGGGGACCTCTCCCCATATGAACTTGCCTGGACCCTGTGATCATCACCTGAGGTCCTTCTTCATGTTCCCCCTCCTTGAGAGGTCCAGAGAGTTGTAAGAGAAGAATGGGCCTTTTTTGCAGTGGCTCCCTGCTTCTGGAATACTTTCCCCAGGGAGACTCACCTGGCGCCTTTGTTAGATATCTTTAAGTGCCAGGTGAAAATATCTCTCTATAACCAGGCCTTTGGCTAATTAACATTCCTTTTAAATGTGTTTATAGAGGGGTGGGCTATTGGTTTGTTTTTGCTTTATTGTGAATTTTGTGTTCTTAGTTTCTATTATTATGTTGTGCCCTGTGGTCTTCGGATGAAGGACGGAATACAAACTTAATAAATAAAAATAATAAATAATATATAGAAGGAATAGTTCCTGGATGCCAAGATCCAAGTTTGGGGCAAGGACCTGGGAGACCAGGGTTCAAATCTTCACTTAGCCACAAAGCTAACCACAGTCTCTCAGTATAACCTACCTCACAGGTGCAGGAGGAATAACCATGTGTCTCACCTTCAGCTCCTTGGAGGCAAAGGCAGGATATATAAGTAATTAATAAAAAAGAATCTTGAGTACACCCAACAACTTAAAAAGAAGTATCACCAGGATCACAAATGAAGATATATTATAGACCTCAGGATTCATTGGAGGCAGGTGTCCCAGAACAAGGAGTGTCTCAGGACCCCAGCAGACGGGCCGTCCCTTTGCTTTCTTTGGATTACTTGATTCTATTGATCGCTTCTTTTCCAATCTTACAGAAGGCAGAAACCTGTTCAGAGATGTATGGTTGCAACTCCTAAGCGGAAGAGATTCAAAGTGCCAATTAAGGCATCCTGCCAGTTCCACTGCAAAAGAGCCTTGCCCTTGTGAAGGGAAAGGGAGTCCGCAGACCAATTTCCATGGGAGATTTTACTACCTGGATCAATGGGGCTGTATTTCAGCCAGAATCAATCCAGGAATTTGGAAAGGTAGCCAGACTAGAACATGACCCCCTCCTTGTACAAACACAGACATTCACTCAGCTCACTTCTCCCAAGAGGAAACTAAGGGATGACTGATGCGTTATGGCCCTCTTGTGGAGTGCAATGCAAACCACATCTGTGCCATGGTTTCTTTATGCAATGTGTGTGTTGTGACAAGGGCTGTCAACCAATTAAACCATTTCTAGTTGATAAATCATCTGCCTTTCCATGGATTAATTGCTTAATCAATTTTAATAATGGTGCATATGACCAAAACCTCATAGTCACAGTTTGAAGACAATTTGCAGTTTAATACAAAGACAGTATGACCATGTTTAAAAGGTAAAGGTAAAGGACTCCAGACAGTTAAGTCCCGTCACGAACAACTCTGGGGTTGCGGCACTCATCTCACTTTACTGGCTGAGGGAGCCAGACAGTTTTTCCAGGTCATGTGGTCAGCATGACTAAGCCACTTCTGGTGAAACCAGAGCAGCGCACGGAAACGCCGATTACCTTCCCACCGGAGCGGTATCTATTTATCTACTTGCACTTTTTGGCGTGCTTTCGAACTGCTAGGTTGGCAGGAGCTGGGACTGAGTAACGGGAGCTCACCCCATCGTGGGGATTCGAACCACCAACCTTCCGATCTGCAAGCCCTAGGCTCAGTGGTTTAGACCACAGCCCACCCACGTCCCAGTTAGACTGGTACTAAGCAACAAAAAATAAATAAATGCACATTATGTATTCCCCTCTCCATTGAGGGGACATATGACCATATGACCATGTTTACTCAGGAGAAAATCCCATTCCATTCAATTAGCCTTTTTCACTGGGAGGCTCTGTAAGGCTGTGCTTAAAATCTCATTACAAGGAAAGGTCATCTTTTTCACAAATTTTTCCTTTGCTCCATATTACAGTAGCATATGAGTGATTGGGAATGATTATGGAAAAAATATATTTGATTCACTCTGTTATAATTTAAGAGAAAACGTACTGAAAATGCAATACAGGTGGTATTTAACCCCAGTCAAATTGGCAAAGATATATAAGAAGAACACGAACATTTGTTGGAGGTGTAAAGAAGGAATAGGCACATTTATCCACATGTGGTGGAAGTGCAAGAAAATAAGAGAATTCTGGGAGGTTATTTATAATGAAATTTTTTAAATGTTTACATTTTCATTCAATAAAAAACCTGAGGCTTTTTTACTTGGCATTATGTCACGAGAAATTACAAAAACTGCCTGATCTATATTTATGTACATGACCACCGCAGCGAGGATGTTAATAGCGAAAAATTAGAAAAGTAACAATATTCCCATGAAAACTGACTGGTTAGAAAAAATGATTGAATACAGCTTACAAAATTATCTGTGAGATTAAGAGGAAACACCACACAAAGAGTTAACAGATTGGCCAATATTTAATTATTATCTCAAAACCTATATAGAAAATACAAATCTCCTTACAGAAGAATAAATAAATCTAATAAATAGAGAATTTAGACGAGAGGAAGAGAGGAAGAGAAAAGTTAGGCATTTCACTCCCTCCCCATGTTTCTCTCCCTCTTTAAAAAAGCCAATACATTTGCAGCCCAAGCAGGCGATGTCACTTAAATGTTGCTTGTTTCTGTAATCAAACAAACTCCTCCAATACACTCCTGCCTGCTCCAAAACTGAAAGTTCTGCCATGCACAGAGGCACTGCCAGATTTGAGGGTGACCTGGAACAGGTGCCCTCTGCCTGCCACACACACACCCCACACACTCTGCTGACTTATTTTACATCTTACTGTTTGCAGCTATTGGCCCTGTGACCCGCCCCCGCCCCCAAGCTGGAGACTGATTGACAGAGCTCACAGCTGCTTTCACCGTGGGGTTAGCCATTTCTAAGGATAGCCTGGTAAGAACGTGTGTGTGTGCGCGCGCGTGCACATGCCAATCATAGAATAGAATCATAGAGTTGGAAGAGACCACAAGGGCCATCGAGTCCAACCCCTTGCCAAGCAGGAAACACCATCAGAGCACTCCTGACATATGGTTGTCAAGCCTCTGCTTAAAGACCTCCAAAGAAGGAGACTCCACCACACTCCTTGGCAGCAAATTCCACTGTCAAACAGCTCTTACTGTCCTGAGAGTACCACATGACACAGCCCTAAGACACAGCTGTTCACTTCTCTCTGTGTTGTACAGCAGGAATGGGGAGCTAGTCAGCCTCCAGATGTTGTTGGATGATGCCTTCCATAATCTCTTGACTGCTGACCATGCTGCTGTGGGCTGATAAAAATAATAATTTATTATTTATATACTGTGTTACTCCAGCCACTCTGAGCAGCTTCCAACAAATTAAAAACTTCCCTATACAGGGTAGGAAGTTAGAGTCCCACAAACCTCTAGAAGGCACCAGGTTCCCCATCCCTGACCAGCATCCCTCATCTGATGAAGAAAACAGTTTTCTGGATCCATTGATCTCCAGTCTTATTTTTCCATGATGGCTGGATACGTATGGACTTTACTTCAGAGTTGGAGGAAGCAGCTGCCACTCCTTTGTAGCATTTGTTTCATCTCTCCCCGATCAATATAGCCGTAATTGAAATTCTCCCTAATCGGAGTTCCATCTTCTTTTATCTGTTATTTGTAGGGTCCTCTAGATGCTCTGAAGCACAGAGATTTGCCCTTGTGTTAAAAGAAGGTGCTCCCTGTCTTTACTTCTGTGCTGCAAAAGAAATCAGGAGGCTAACAGGGGAAGGATGGGGAGAATTTTTGAGGTGTGAGAGTGCCAGATGAGTGTCTTGCTGTTAGATCCCAATGGACCTCTGGCTGAGATCACAGCACAGATAGACAAGGATACCCTGTGAAAATTACACCAGCAGAAGTCCCATTTTTACATTTTTCATTAGCCCTTTGCCTATGTTTTAGACATCCATTCATATTTATAGCAGGGATGGGGAGGCCATGGCCCTCCAGATGCTGGACTCCAACTCCCATCAGCCCCAGCGGGCATAGCCATTGATCAGGGATGATAGGAGTTGTAGTCCAACAATATATAGAGGGCTACTGGGTTCTCACCTGCCCTGCTTCACATGAACAGAGTTCAATGTTTCTTTTTTTAAAATGTTTGTTTTTATACCCCCCCATCCTCCAAGAAGCTCAAGGGGGCTCTCCCTGTGTCTCCATATTATCCTCACAACAATGCTCTGATGAGAGGTGGTGACTGGCCCAAGGTCACCGAGGGGGATTCATGGCTGAGGATTTGTGTTCTCTTCACTGATGTCCACTTTACTTCACTGCACTGCATGTAATGAATCAAAATCATGAGTGCCACCCCTGAAAAGGCTCTGCCTGAGGTGGCTCAATGGTGGAACATCCAGCAGAAACCCACTTGAAGATGTAAAGGTGCTTGGAGACAAATATGGTGAGTGGTGCTCCTCCCATATGCAAACCCAGACTAACTATTGAGGGTTTTCTACACAGATGGGAAACTTGTGGCCCTTCAGATGCTGCTGGGTTTCAATCCCTGCCATCCCCCCCTCCCCGCACAGTCACCTCTAGTATCAGGGAGAGTCATGTATGCAATTGTGCCACTGAGTTTACAACTACCTGGCTACAGAGAGCAAGCCATACTCCATGTCATGAAATTAGCCACCTACCCTCTGGTGTTGGGAATGACGTGGTTATCCAAACACGATCCAGTGATAGCATGGGGGCAGCAGTCCATAAGGTTTCTTTAAGCTTATTGTCGTCTCCTTTGTCTAAGCCTTGAGGGCCTAGGCCTTGGGAAGTGATAGCTATGGATTTTATCACCAGTCTACCAGAGTTGCAATGTCAGTCGGTGATCCGGGTAGTGGTGGACCTGTTCACAAAGATGGCACATTTCATGCCTTTTAAGGGGCTGCCAACAACACAAGAGACAGCGCAGCTCTTGTGAACCATGTGTTCAAGCTTCATGACTGCCTCTTAGAGTTATTTCAGATTGTGGAATGCAGTTCACCTCACAATTCTGGAAGAAGCTCATGCAGCTACTCGAGGTAGAGGTATGCCTCACCTCGTCAAGGCACCCAGAGACTAACGGAGAGGCAGAAAGGATTAATGCCATGATGCAGCAGTACCTCGGGTGCTATGTGAACTATCAGCAGGATGACCGGATGTCCAAGTTGCCCTTGGCAGAGTTTTTGTGTACAATAATGCCCTTCATGTGTCTACGCAACAAACACCCTTTTTTGCCTGCCACAGGCATCATCCACACACCTTTCCTTCAGAAGTGGACAGCCTGTCATAGAATCATAGAATCATAGAATCATAGAGTTTGAAGAGACCACAAGGGCCATCGAGTCCAACCCCCTGCCAAGCAGGAAACACCATCAGAGCACTCCTGACATATGGTTGTCAAGCCTCTGCTTAAAGACCTCCAAAGAAGGAGACTCCACCACACTCCTTGGCAGCAAATTCCACTGTCGAACAGCTCTTACTGTCAGGAAGTTCTTCCTAATGTTTAGGTGGAATCTTCTTTCTTGTAGTTTGGATCCATTGCTCCGTGTCCGCTTCTCTGGAGCAGCAGAAAACAACCTTTCTCCCTCCTCTATGTCAGTGCCAGCAGCGGAGGAGTTCACTAAAGAGATGGAAGCTATGCATAGTCTGTTGAAGGAACAATTGGACTTGGCCAAGGAGTCATACAAAAAGAGGGCACTAAGCGCAGGCAGCCTTTTAGAAAGATAAGGGTGGGGGACAAGGTGTGACTGTCCACAAGAGATTTGCCCCAGAAAGGCAGATACAGGAAGTTGGGCCCTTAGTGGGTGCTGCCCTTTGAAGTAATATAGCAGATCAATCAAGTTTCTATGATGATACATCCTGTGGAATCATAGAGCTCTGTTATCCCCGGTAGTTCCTGCACATCCCTTACAGATCCCTAGGGAGGCACCTCCTCCTCCTGTAATGGAGTGGAGGCACCTCCTTCTCCTGTTCAAAGTGGAGCAGATTTTGGACTCACGCTGGAGGTGTTGGAAGCTACAGTATCTGATAGTGTGGAAGGGATCTGGCCCAGAGGACAGATCCTGGGAATACACACAGAATGTTCATGTTAGAATTCCTGCTCCATGATTGCAGTCATGGGATTTTTGTCTATCATATGATGGTGTATGTTTTGACTCCACAGAGTAGGAAGTGACAGAGACAGGATGTTTGTGTTACTGTGTTCCGTGAAGTGGGACTATTGTCCTTTGTTCTTTCTCTTTGCTGTCTGATGCTAGAGAGAGAGGGAGCTGTGTTGCAGTGCTCCGTGTGTGTTTAGATGTAAATAAAATAGATTAGCCAAAATGCTGAGTTGCTGAGGTCTGTCACACAAGCTGCGAAGACTCTGTGGATCCCTAAGTGTGCCGATGTCTGTTGGCATTGGTCGCTGTGATGTTCAGGCTGAAGAAAGCTTTTGAAGCTCCCAAACGATCGACCAGGAGGGAGGGAACATGCCAGTCAGGCATGTGTCTCTGCCAGGGTCCTACTCAAGTGTAGGATGAGCTCATGACAGTTCATGCCCCAGAGCTCTGGAGGGAGTTTCACCATAGCCACCCCAACAGACCTAGACCCAGAGGGTGGAGGGAGGAAGACAAAGAAGAAGAAGAGGAGGAGAGTTATGGATGGGGTGGTGGTGTTGGGAGCGTAGCCAAGCCAAGTGACAAAGGAGATGGAAGAGAAACAGGGTCTGACTCTGAATATGATAATCTACAATTAGAGTAGGACGAAGTGAGCCCAGCCCCCCTTACCCAAGAGTTCGTTGACTTAGAGCAGACACAGAAAGCTCGCAAGACGAGGGAGGGGAAGAGATAGATGGCACGGGAGGAGTTACTAAGCAACAATCAGATAGGCAGAGGACTGAGAGCTCTTCCTTGGAAAGTGTAGATTCCCCCCCCCCCCCCGCTTGTCCAAAGAGCTGAAAAGGCCAGATTGCAACAGAAGTGCAAAAGGGGAAAGGCGGGACGTTGGCGTTTTTCCTGTTGTGACACAAGTGATTTCTCAGAGTTTCCAACTGATATCTATGGAGCAGAGGGCTGTAGCCACGCTCTGATTGTATTGTGAATAAATGAAATCATAAAAAAAAACTGCCAGAGACTTGTTACTTCTTATCTGGGCTTGGAAGCCTGCCTGGAAATTATTACACCCCAGCATTTTGAACTGAACTGGAATACAAACAGGTAGAGAGTGCAAATGCTACAGAATCAATGGGACCTGTCCTCTTCTGCCTCCACTTGCCAACAAAGGGGCCACCACATTTTGCACCCACTGAACTTCAACACAGTCATCCTACACTTTTCTTCATAAACAATTTGGGGTTCAGTGCACATTACAAGAGATGTGTTGCTCCTTTCGATTCATGTCTTCCTTGCCTCTACCACTGCCACCCCCATTCCCCATGCCACGAATCTCTAGATCCAGTGAGGGCTTGAGTCTGCAGCTGGAGCAAAACCTGGAATGTGTCAGCTGGGGATTCAGTTTCTGTGCCACTTCCAGGCTCTCTCCAAAGAAAGACATTTTGCACTTTGGCCTTGTGACCAGTGAAATATACTCGGAGTCGAGAGTGGATTTCATGCTCTTTATTCAGCTCATAGTGGTGAGGAGGAATGGAAGTTCCCCCAGAATGTCTGCTTTATATACATTATTCAGACAATGGGCCCCACATGATTGGCTAATTCCGGGATTCTCCTGTAGGCCAATCAGGTTGTGGATTCACTTCCACCTGGAGCTGTATTGCGTGGCTCCTGTGGACCAATCAGACTGCTGCATTCTGGACCCTATTGTTCGAGGACCAGTCAGACAGCTGCATTCTGAATCGTATTGTTCTAGGACCAATCAGACTGCTGCATTCTGAATCCTATTCAACTCAGTACATAACACCTAGCTGCCTGCCCACCTGCCCACACCAGGCAGCCTCCAGTTCTCCTTGGGCTTCCCTTTCTCTGAGTCATGAAAATGCCCCATTGCAGCATTCTGACTGCAGCCGCGCACTCTGCAGAGCTAAAGCACAGGCCAAAGCCTCCACCTACCCAAGAGCTGGGCCTGATCTGACAATCCCATGCAGCCTCCCTGGCTCATCCACATTGGAGAGGAATCTATACCCTTCGTTGTCTCCTTAGGAGCCGCCTCAGATGGGGGTGCTTTGGGACATATGCCAAGGATGAATGGATTGGAAAGTCCTGAGCTATTCCTGCTTGACACATTCTCTTCCATCTTCTACTTGTCTTTTTTTTAATGTTGTTGGTAATGAAAGTCCTAATGACTCTGGCGAGATTTGCTGCTTCCCATCTCAGCTAGTCACAATGTCTGGAGTCTGATTAAAATCCTGCCAAGGCTCCTTGTCCACCTTATGTGATTTATATGTAAATTAGGCCACTTTGCATAAAGTGCTGCAAGGTGAGGCTCTAGGAAGAGGAAGCCTGCCCCACAGAGCTTCCCCTCTACATATGGGACACGAGACAGGGCTGCAGGAGCAGTCTGTGGGCTGAGCGATGTCAGAGCTGAGACTTAACTTCTCTGATAATATATATCATGGGAGAACTGTAGCAAAATGTTGCAGTGTGGAGTGCTGCTGTTTGGGATTCTAAGTCTCTCCATTCCACTCCTTTCCTTCCCCATATTTCCCATTCCATTCTCCTCCCAGTTAGTGTTCCATGGCCACTGAGCATGCTCAGTCATAACTGCATTGTTTTCATGGTTCCTTCACCTACCCCACCCCCTACCCCCCACCTCGCCCTGATTTTTTGTTTTGCAAACTTTGGAGTCCCCACTCCCCATAGCCTTCTGATACCTCCCTCTTGTGCATGAATGCAGCCTGTTGGGCACTCTTAGCTCAACATCAGAAACAGAAAGAACACTATTCAGGGCTTGGCTGAGTGCCTCATTAAGGCACCTTACAGAGATTGAAAAAGGACAGCCCCCAAAATGTGTCAAGCCAAGAGTCAGAGAGGAGGTGCAACCCACAAGGGAAGGGGCTGCAAAATGGAAAGGGGGTCAGGTGACAGTGGCCTGGACAGAGGGGTGGGCAGATTTGTGTGTTTCAATTTTTTTCCTATCTTCAGTTCAATGCTCCAGATTTTCACATCACTTAAATTCATTGGCATTTAGTGTGAAGTTTTCCTCACATGCATCTTTGTCTAGGAAACACATTTTTCCGATTATTTTCCATAACACAATGCACTTTTGTATGCTATTTTTACAAATATATGCATTTTGGGGTACATTTTACCTGGCTAGAGGACTGCACTGCATCTTTCCAAGATGGCTACACTTCGGTTCATATAATTGCTTTGAGAGGCACAAATTTGTTCTATTCTCATTAGAATGCAAATAGCATCAAATTTCCCCTCCGTCCCTGTTATTGACAGTGATGATGGATGGAGCCAGGTAAATGTCAGGGGAGAGGGAGTTTCAAAGGGAAGAGCTAAGAGAAACATATGGAGGCAAGAGATGGAGATTGCTGGCAGATGCTCAAAGAGGCAGGGGCAGAGAATGTGGTAGCAAAACAGATAAGAAAAAAGTAATGAGAGAACAGTGATGGCTAATGGCAAACTGGAGAAGCTTGAATTGAACACGATGAAGTTGATGAGCGAAGTGATCAAAGTGACAAAACATGAATGACATTGTGAATGATGCTCTAGCAGAGAAGCCGCAGTTACCTGCGTCCCAAGAGAGTTTGGCACAAGGGCAGTGACTCTAGGGACAGCTTTTTGTTTCAGCAAGAAGATCCCTCTGCCTAGGGATAGGGCAGATCCAGTTTGCATTTTATGGCAAGTCTCAAAACAGCCCTGCTGTTTGGGGAGGGGGTGGCATCTGCATTGTCCCCTGAGAGGGGCCGCTCTGGTCTTCTGTCCCTGCCCCACTCCCTGCTCTGATGGCACCACTGTTGGGAGTTGACCCCCCCCCCTTTGTGGCCCTGCTTGACAGTTTTCTGGAATCAGAATAGTACTGACTGGGTAGACCTTGGCTTGATAAAGCAGCTCTTTGTAAAACAGGTGATGGCTTTGGCCTTTCAAGTTGTGACCAGAATATCTCAGGAACCACATCCCATTCCTGGGACCATATAGTGCTGATTCAGAGACTCTCCTTCAGATCCCACCGTCCTCTGAGATAAAGTACTCAAGGGGATTGGGCACCCAGGTTGTGGTGGGGCTTGGCCCTCCCCGTGCCGGCTTCTAGGCAAGGCAGGGAAGATTATCTAACTGAAAATGCACCTTTTTAGAATATGCTGGTGATTTCCATTGTTGTTCCCCTGAAATTGACGTTAGTTTCACATACATATTTGTTTTTGCAAGATCTTTTTTATCTTACCTTGTAGTTTATTTATTTTATCAAAGCTGCCTTGTATACTTGTTGTAAAGAAGCTGAGTTTGCATTCATTTAAGACCAGCTGCAACAACATGGGAAGCCTATCCCACTGACCTTTTTAGTGCCGGTACTCATACCTTGAGGAAACAGCCATGGGTGCCAACACAAAATGACAGGCATGAATAGGTGATCAGGAAAAAAGCATTGCTTGTCCCCATATTTACTTTCCCAGTTTGACTCCAGCCATCCACTCCATCTGCCTTGAGAGCGCAACAGTTTATCCAAGGAGGATAAACTGATCCAGCTGATAGTGGGGAAATGGCATGTTGCACAGAGGCAGAGGGGGGACCAGTAGAGATTGGCAGTGGGGAAATGACTGTTAACCTCCATCTGCACTAGACATTTAAAGCAATATCATACCACTTTAAACAGTCATGGCTCCTCCCAAAGTATCCTGAGAACCGTAGTCTGTTCAGGGGGCTAAGAGGAGACATACTTTTGCCTCTGATTCATCTGCCACAGGCAGATTTTTGTCTGAGAGTTTTGTCCAGAAGGGAATGTGGTCCTCAGCCTGGAATTTTTCCATGCCCCCTTTTAAGAAGTCAGAACTCATTGAGGTAACTGAGAGACTGGACAACACATGGGACAGGCTGGGGGGTGATGCAGAATTCCAACAAAAAAATGGGAAAGGAAGTGGAAATTGCTGCTGTAGTTTATGTTTTCGTATGTGATCAGGAACAGAAATCAGATAAGGGAATGTGCTCAGTAGATGGGACATTCTCTGATATATGGACTCTTTATACAGATCTATTTGTTTTAGGATCTGCAGACTTGGCTGAACCCTCCCTTCTCCTTCTTACTTGTATGCTTGGAACAGGTCTCCATTTATTATCATTTAGTTTGTATTGACTGTATTTGTCTTCCTTTTTGGAAAAGTCAATAAAAACTATTAATAAAAATGGAATATGATCAGTATTCATTCACATCAGTCTTGTTTTTCAGTCTGGAAACATAATTAATGACTTCTTTTTAACATTGTTTTGATGTTATGTAAGTTACATAAATAGTTAAGTAACTGATGTGAATGATGTTAAACAGCGGACGGTGAGATGAATCATGTAGTAATTTGCAGAAACTGAACTACAGTGGGACAGGAACATCGCTGATTGTGATGAATACAGGTTGGAATGGAAATCTCTGCTTTCTTAACATCCCTAGATAGACCCAAGAGAAGGGCACTGGGAACATGGCATATGGGGAGAATGGAGATGTGTGGAGTGAGAACTTTCTTTTCAGTGATCAATTTATTGGGGAGTTGGGAAGGCTGCTATGTGTATTCTTATCTGGTTGTTGTGGGTGGGGTGAAGGCTTGGAGAAGCATTCCTGGAAAAGAAAATGACACTAAACATATTGACTTTAAAAGAGATCCATGTCAATGCCACTTTAGAATGATTAAATTTTATTGATTTCATTCTTGAGCCTCTTCTACAGGGGTGGGGGGAAGGTGACAGACACTCAACCTGCTGAGAGTGGAATTCATAATAAATTGAAATCCTGAAGTGGTATTGGCGAAGCTCAGGCTCCTTCAGGATTCCTACCAGCAACAAGAAGTGTGACCAGCAACGTGATGTTGTAGAGAGGGGTGCTCTTGTTCAGGCTTCCAGCCAGGCAAAACTTTTTCCAGGGTTTTCCATGCCACTCCATTCCTGTGGCCCCTGAGCATGATTAGCCCTTATTAGGCTGCTTGGGGCTCTCCATCTTAGGTCCCCCCCAAAAAAGTTGTTAGTACCTTAGCAAACATTGGGGTTCCCCCAAGCCTGCTAAAACCTCCCTCTTGTGTGGGGGTGGTACTGTTTTAGCTACATAAGGACAAAGGATCAGAAAATGAATTTGCCATTATTATATAAGTGTAAGATCTCAGAGGGAGCTGAACTCTGGTGGGACCTATCGCTTCCAAATTCCTGGTTCTTGTGCAGGTGTCCACAGTAACTTTGGCCATCCCATATTGATCAATTAAGGGTGCTTCCAGACTGTTGCTCCTTTCAGATGGCAGTCAATCACATATCAACAAATTCATATGATGCCATTATAGTTGATTGGGAGGTCTCGCAGAACAAACCTGTTTCCTCAAAAGATCAGCATTTTTGCAATAAGGAAGGTGGGGTGCCACTTGGTTGGATGCAATGTCATTTCAGCTCTTGGGGGGGAGGGGGAAGTGAATGCTCATAAAATATCCACCATGATCTAGCCTCCCAGTAAGTGAACAGAAAGAAGAGAGAAAGAAGAAAACTGTGGGAAAGAGTAATTGGTTTGGCCAGTGTGGTGTAGTGGTTAAGAGCAGTAGACTCGTAATCTGGTGAACCAGGTTCACGTCTCCACTCCTCCACATGCAGCTGCTGGGTGACCTTGGGCTAGTCACACTTCTCTGAAGCCTCTCAGCCCCACTCACCTCACAGGGTGTTTGTTGTGGGGGAGGAAGGGAAAGGAGAATGTTAGCCACTTTGAGACTCCTTCGGGTAGTGATGAAGCGGGATATCAAATCTAAACTACTACTATTCTTCTTCTTCTTCTTCATGAAAAATTATTGCTAAATTTCCAACTTGTTCTTTCTTACTTGTCGACTTCTGTGGGTCAGATCTGGTCCACGGGTTCTCAGCTTCAACAATGCTGCAGTATCAGATGCTTCCAGACCATTAACAGGGCCTGGTGTGACCTAATGTAGCTGTCCCCAGGAAATGGGGATGTCTGGTAACCTAACCCAAAGGTGCACTCCTCCATTGTCTCCCAAGACAAATGGATGCCAACAATACATAGATTTGTTTCTGCAGCTGTCTGCGTGCATGTAAAGAAAATGTGGCACGGAAAAGCACTGGAAAAGACTATTTGAGCATGCTCAAAGGTCCTCATCTCTTTTTGACTCTAATTGTAAACCATCCTGGGAATGCTGTAATGTTGGGGGGGAGTAAGATACAAATGTCCCAGTCCGGATCCCTCTCAATAACAGCCAAGTATAGGGACAACTATCTTTTCCCTGAAGTACTGTGGAGATTTGGAAGGAATTCTGGGCAAGGAACAGTCAACATTGTTTCCCAAAATGGCATTGATAAAGGCTCAGAATCAGTAAAAACACAACAACAACAACAAATGCAATGAGCTCCTCATGCGTAGGCTGAACACAGCTTGGACAAAAATGTGTGCAGCTTAAGAATTTGAAAGCAAGATTATTCTTTTCTACAACCTTCTTTTGCATCCAGTGCTTTCTGTTGCAAAGGAGCCTGGGATTGCCTATTCTCCCCTGAACTACCTGCTGCCACACAAAGAAGGTGGTTCTGATTTTTGTCTGAAAGCCGTGCATTTTTTTCAATGAGATTCCATTGATTCCACCTTCAATCAAACGCACAGCTACACAACTCAGCCCATTTCATCAATGGACTATACTTCATATGGTTTTCAGCTCAATCCTCTTGCCTGTCCCAGCCAGCTATAGGCAACCTCTGGCTCCCTCCTGCTCTCTGGTCTCAGGGCCCTTTCCCTGTTGTTGGCATCCTTTTCTTATTCTTCAACTCATCACACCTATCATTATGGGCTCCAGGGCAAGGTTAAAATGGCTCAGCATCCCATTCTCAGAATGCACTAGCAATCAGCCCCCTGGTGTTAATGCAGTGGGCTGGTATGAGCACATCAAATGATTCCAGTTGCCTTTCATGAGTCTTTTATTTTTGAGCTGGTGAAATGGTTATTCCACAACCAGCTTCTTCCTAAATCCAGGGTTCTCAAACTGTCAGGCCAGCCTTTCTGAGGTGTGCACAGTTGCTTTGACGTGACCTGCATTTATTGAATGATCTGGCAGCTCCATGCCTCCCCAGGCTCTCTGTGCAACAGCTACTCATGCTCCAAGTGAGATCACACAGGAGATTATGAAGAGGAGTGGGCCTGTTGGATCCTTTTTCAGTGAACTAAATTGGTCAAGGCTGAAAATGAGGAGGGTAGATTTTATACTTCTTTGGGGACCCCTCCCACACATGAACATCTTTTCAGGGGCACACAACAGCATGCATGGGAGGAGATGAGTTGTATGCCATATAAATAAATCCCCAAAGATCAATATTGTGGTTTAACCATCAATTTTTCTTCTCAGGGAACTCTGGGAATTGCAGCCCTTTAGGGGCCTAGGGGTCTTCTAGCAACTCTTGGCATCTTTAACAAACTATACTCCACAGTGGTATACTGCTGCTTTCAATGTACAGTGCAGATGGGCCTGTGTTAAAGGATTTATTTGTGGTTGTAATGAAGTTTCTTGCGCCCATTGGCTGAGCAGTGCTGATGTCACAATGAGGCAAAGAACAATGAGGAGTGCATTGCCTGAGCAGCAAAGACATCACAAAGAGACTAAGCTCAGTAGGGACCAGGAGCCTAGAAGTGGATTTCCGAAGGAAGGCAGCAGCCAGAGGGTTGAGAGCCAGGATATGGTAGGTGGAAAGAAAGGAAAGAAGTTGAGTCTTAAAGAGGGCTGAGACTCGTTGGAAATAACTTAATTTACAGAGAATGGAGTGTGAGAAATGGAGCTGGCAAGAAAGTTGGGCTTAAGAAAGAATATAAAAGTTATACATGGGAATGGGAAGGTTAGAAAAAGTAGCCTGTGAGTATTGCTTATGAGTGACCATGATTATAGCCTGAGGTTGCAATCCTTCCTAGCATACTTACTTGGAGGTAAGCCCCAGCAAGCTTAATGATGAAACTTCCTTCTGAGCCAACCTCCCTGCAAACAAATGAATGCTCATTAAGGAACCAATGATGTCTAATCTTCCCGCAAAGAAATCAGGATGCTCAATAGACAGGTCATCTGGAAGCACTGTTATTTCTCAGATCTGTGACCTCAAAAATTAGACAGCAAGCAACCTTATGTCCTCACTCAATTCTCTTTGGGAAGGGTGGACTTCATACTGCTATAGGTTTGTGGGGTTGGTCTGGATGATATCTGTGAGTCCCTTGCAGGCCTGTGATTTTGTACCCAGTGAGGTTTTGAATCTAGTAGAAGAAACTGCTGAACCCATTAGTCTTTTTGTAAGGTAATGGTCTTAGCTGGCCAATTAAGTAATCTCATTGGCATCTCAAAGAGTGAGCTTTGTGGACATAGTGGCAACTAAGTGATTGTGCTCTCCAGGAAGACGGTAGGCATTTAACCACTTTCCCCACATGCCTGGAGGCTATTCCATCCTAGGATGGAGAGCAATAGGGCAAGGGAGAGTTTTGGCTGATGCCAGAAGTTGTAGACACAAAAGCATGCCCTCCTTTGTGCTGGAGTCTGGACCCAAAGCTGTGGCTCGGGGCTTCCCTGGAGACCTAATGGTGTATCAGGATCTGTTGGAGGGTTAATGCTGGGAAACCCTCCATCCTATGCTCAGGTTGTATAGATGTGTAAAGAAAACTATATATCCTAAAAGACACAACAGTCTCCATCCCAAGGAAACCAAACCCTGAGTAAGCGCAGGCATCCCAGAGTCTCTCGCCACTCAGAGATTGGGGTGTGAGCAACAGTAACCTCACAAAGAGTTTTTCTACCCTACATGCCTGTTATACAGGCTCCCTCCTCACCCCTGTGTCAGGATAAAAACCTTTTCTGTCTGCTGCTTGTGTTACCTTGTTCCTTTGATTGTAGCTGATCCTGACCAAGGACGGATTAATCCAACAATTGTCACAAAATGCCATATCTCCCCTGCTGTGGCTTCCAGATTTGGAGATTCGATAATGAAGATTGATCAAGCAGAGATAAAAATGTATGCTTTGACTTTGAGGTGGGGGTGGCAGGGGGAGGGAAGAGGATAGATGTTGGGAAGAAGAAGGAGGTTGAATTTGATATGTTGATTAAATATGTAGGTTTCAGTGATCTGTTTGACTGGGCAGGCAAGATGCCTGAGAAGCAATTACAAAGAGGACACCCAAAGGAGAAATGATAACAAGCAGGCAATTCATTGAGGTGCAATCCTTTCCTCATTGCTTCCCCCTGCTTCTGTGTAGTTGACCATCAAGTCACAGGGGGTCTTTCAATCAGTCCTTAACAGGCTGGACCCAGGGGTATCTGAAGGACCCCTTTCTCCCATAATCACCTCTCCTTTCACTTAGATCACAACTGGAGGCCCTGCTTTGGATGTACCCATCTTCTGAGCTTTGCCAGACGGCTACTGGAGACAGGGTCTTCATGCCTCCAAAACCTGAACAGCAACAGTCCACCCTGCAACAATTGTGCTGCAAGGGCCCACGTGTTTCTCAGTACAGTATAAAATTATTCCTGATTTTCCATTCTGCATTATTTAATCAAACTCAGTTCAGTTATTTGTTTGATCATAGCATTTATGCACTGCTTTCCTGCTCACCAAGGGCTAGGGATGGACAAATCTGTCAATTCAGTATTGGAACCTGTTCAATGTAATGTTTGCCAGGGTTAGGTTTAGGTTTCTTCTCCCAGGCTGCTTAGTAGGGGAAAAGATAGACCTCATCATCTCCCTGAAACCTACTGAGATAAGTATATTGAGCATTTCTTCTTTCACCATGGTAAGATCTGTGAGGGTGAACAGGAAAGCCTTTTCATTGTGATGCCACCAAGTCTTTTGGACTCCTTTCCAACGAAACCCCAGGCTCTCAACTCCTACCATGCCACTTCCTGATACAAGTCATTGCACTTGTTAAAAGTTCTCTCTCTCTCTCTATGGGCATTTGTAGCCATGGTTGGTTGCTGAAGATGATTAATTTCCTGCTACTTTGTTGTTTGCTTTTCTGCTTTTCTTTCTTTTTAAATGCTTTCATTGTGGCCTTAGACATACTCACCCTGATATGGTTTGCACTTTTTAAATGAAATGTGTTACTTTTACTTTCCTCCAGCATTGGCAGCTTTACATGCAGAATGCCCTGGTTTAGTCTGTGGTATCTCTAGTTAAGAAGATCAGGCAGCCAGTGCTTTGAATGGCTTCTGTGGGCCTGAAGCCTTGGAGAGTTTCTGCCAGTCATATAGACAAAGCTGAGCTAGATGGGCAGATGAGCAGAAGGCAGCTTCCGACTTCTGCTCTCTTTTCACCCTGCTGCAGGAACAGAACGGGCCCCAGATTACAGTTTGCAACCCTAGAGTGAGTGACGTGGATTGTGGAATGCTCTCAGAGACTTCATTGCATATATTTAGGCTCCAGGCAAAAACATTGTTTTGTTTTTTATTATGTTACATATTTCTGTGTTTTTATACTATAAACCACCCTGGCATCCTCAGATGAAGGACAGCACACACACACCTGTCATCCTTGGCCATTGGCCATGCTTGCTGGGGCTGGTGAGAGTTGCATTTCAGCAACCTCTGGAGGGCCAAATGTTCCCCACAACTGCCCTATGGATTGGGTGCACATTAAAATCTGGATCCACACATCACAGATGTGGTGAACAACTCTGGGATCCCACAAACTCAAGAGCAGTTCACGAATCTGTGAAGTTATCAGTCACTCGCTTTCCTAACATTTTCTGTTTCCCTGTGATGTGGGCGTACTTTTGGCAGGCAGCTAAAGAAACATGCTGCTAATACATTTTGGGTGTTGATTGAATCGCTATTCTATTAGCATACTCCCCCCTCTCTCTCATTAGCTCCTGTCTCTCAACTGCTATAAATAGCTTTTAATTGCTGGCTTTGGTGCCCTCTCATTCCCCATCTCCCTCCTGCGTCTTCTGCATTTCAGGGACTCAGTCAGCAAGAAGGGATTTGAGATGAAGTTGCTCAAGGACTCAAAAGTTTAGTCCAGGGAATTGAGAGGCTTGCTTTGGAGGAGGGTGGTTAGACTGCTCCTGGGGCTTCAGTTGGAGGCAAAGTCCTTTTCAGGACTGATATTTCCAGGGAAAGGCAAAGATAGGATGGATGAGGATGTTTTTATAGGGGCCTTGTCTTTTGGTGTGATTGCCCATGTTGTTAACCACAGCACCAGGGTGCATGGTCCTGTCCCCTGGCTGAAGCTAAGCTGGCTCAGGCCTGGTCAATGTTTGGATGGCAGACTGCCTGGGAATTCTCACCTACCTGACTTTGAGTTCCATGACAGAAGAAAAGTGGGATGCAAATCTAACTTAAAAATAAGGAGCAACTCCTGGACTGGACAAAGGAAATGTGCTCTATCCTGCAAGGCTGTTTTTTGAAATGGATTCTAGCCCAGCAATATTTGTGCCTTGGGCAATCTGTTCATCTTTAAGATGCTGTGAGACTCCCTTTGCTACTCTTTGGGAATCCACCCTATATCAATGACCCTAAGTTTTGCCCACACGCTTTCAGAGAAGGGGAACATGAAATGGTAATATAGAAACTTCATCCAGAGTTTCCAACAGTGACTGTGCCTGATTTAAATTCCATCTTGGCTTCTTTTTTTGTTCCTCCACCTTCTAGAAAATGTTTTCCCCACTCTTGACTTAGGAATTCTGCTCACAAATCAGTTTGTTCCCAGGTTGGGAGGACACAGGTCACAGTTGGATGATGAGACTAAATTGGACAGAAAATCATTCTTTGGGGAGATTGTCACTAAGCTGATGAGACTGCCAGCCCCACACGGATAGATTTTGAGTCACTCCTTGTGTCACATCCACAACTGTCCTGGTAGCTAATTGCTTGCTTTTGCAGGGAACTGATTTGTCCTCTTAGTATCTCCCACCCAGTCTTGGGAAGATACTGCAAAACTTCACAAAGCCTGAAAGGTGAAGTAGAAATCTCAATAATCAGAACTAATTCCATGGGCGTAGCCAGGATTTTTGTTGGGGGGGGGCAGGACTTTGTGGTGGGGGCAGGGCTTTTGTTAGAACCAACGTGATTGGCCAGTTAGTTAAGTATTCCTATTTTACTTAATCAGGGGGGGGGGCACCTGCTGACCTCATTCCCCCTGCCTCACTAGTGTCCAAAGAGCAGGTAGCAACCTGCACTACAAGCCCTTTCCCTTTGGCCAGGGGCATTTTTCTGACCTAGAATCATAGAATCATAGAACTTTAGAGTTGGAAGGGACCGCAATGCAGGAATATGCAGCTAGTCCTGAGGGCCAATTTGTCTTCTAGGCAGCTTTCTGAGATCCACATGTCATTGGGGCAGGGGCAGAAACAAAAGTCATGGAGAAATTTTAGCCAGGCAAAAACACACAAGGGCCAGTAGCATATATGGCTGGGGAGAGGGATGGCCTGTGGGAAGTGTCAAGGACCAGACAGAGGGTCTTGGAGGGCCAGAGGTTCTCCATCTCTTACTTACGTGCTCTAGTTGTTTATTTGCAAGGTGGTGGTGGTGGGGTTGCCCCCAACAGAGTAGCATCCTAAAACCACACCACCTGCATGAAATGTCCATTCAACAACACCCACTAGCAGGGCTGTACCCCAAAGAAGAACAAGTCCTTCTTGCTAGAGCTGCAAGAAAGGGACCTTTCCCCTCCGTCAGCTGCCAGGTTGGCAGGTCTACGAGACTGCATCAAGGTACTGTCTTTAAAAAAAAACCAAAAACTTCCACTGAATTCCCCAAAGGGACTTGATCAGCCAACCAAGGAAGCCACGCTGAAGGCACAAGCATGAACTGTACAGCTAAAGGTCTCACCCAAGAGTCAATGTCCCACAAAATGCTGTGTGCGGAAAACAGGAAATGTTGTATGTGTGTACGCAGGGGAGATCGCTGAGCGCTGCTTGGCAATAGCTGTTAGGAAGTGCCTCTGTCCCCTGGAGGGTTTGCCAGTGTCAGAAGGATGCATGTATGACAACTCCATCTCACCTGAGGGCATAGAGGCATCGAGTTGAATGATTGGCTAGAAAGGCTTCATGTCTGCTCCATAGCACAGCAGATGCTTGTGCCAAGCCTAGCCTTTATCACACCCCGGCTGAAGCGTGTGTCCATCTTAATGCTAAAATTGTATACAGTGCTTGGTTCACACTGAATTCTGTTTGTTGATAGCAGTGCGGTGGGGAACGTCTGACCTTGGGGCCAGATGCAGCCCTCTAGGCTCTTCTCAGGCCACATCCCTCCTCAGGCCACACTCCACCTTCCAGGCCACACCCCTACCCCTCCAGCCACCTTGAGTGCTTCTGCCTGGCTTCTTAACAAATCATCTTTCTGCTTGGATGGAGGACAAAGAGAAGGACGTGTGTGTCTATAGAACCTTCTGTGGGGATGGAATATAGTCTTCTGTGGAAGGTAAAAGTCCCATACATTGCACTCCAATCTTTCCCTCTGGCCCGCCCACTACGATGTGGATCTGCGTAGGAACCTCCCTGCGGAGTCAAGAACAGAAGAAGTGCCCTGCTGGATCAGGCCAATGACCCATCTAGCCCATCATCCTGTTCCCACAGGGGCCAACCAGGGGCCTGTGAGAAACCAGCAAGTGGCACCTGAACACAAGAGCCCCTCTCCCCTCCTGTGGTTTCCAGCAGCTGGTCTTCAGAAGCATGGCTGCCTCCGACTGTGGAGGCAGAGCACAGCCATCCTGGCTGATAGCCATCCCTAGTCTTGTCCTCCATGAATTTGCCTCATCTTCTTTTAAAGCCCTCTAGGCTGGTGGCCATCACTGCTTCCTGTGGGAGGGAGTTCCATAGTTTATGTGATGCGTGAAGAAGTACTTTCTTTTATCTGTTCCGAATCTTCCAAAATTCAGCTTCATTGGATGTCTGAAGAGTTTCGGGTTGCTTTGCTATTAAAACAGAGCAATGTAGGATTTATTTTTTTTAATGAACCTTTCATTCTCTCTCTCTCTCTCTCTATATATATATAATCTGCTGTGCTTTAGCAGCAGCAGCACCAACAAACCCAGAACTCTTCAGACACTGTTCATTCACAGACAACAGTTTTAGATCTTTCCCTAGACATTCAGATAGTTGTGGTCGTGGCCCTAGTTAACACAACAAGACAAGTCTCGTGCCTCCTTATTCCAGGTGTGGGAGCAATTATCATGGCATCCCAGTGGCAGCTGGCAAAATGGATCACTAGTGGGAAGTACTGACCCACACAGAGCAGTCTAGGGCAGAGGGGCTTTTCTGTCTCACTAAAGCTATTGGGAGGCATAGGTGAAGGCAACGGAGGGTCCTTCAGTCAGCATGGTGGAAGTGTGTGCTTGCTGATTGGCTAGCAGCCCCAGGTGTGGGCATGGGATGATGACATCAACAAAGGTGGGCAGCCAACTAGCAACCATTCACCTGCATAGTGCTGAGGCATGCCTTGCCTCCACCAAGGTCTCCTTATCTTTTTCAATGAGGGCAAGAATTTGCATCCTTCCTCAGTGACCCAAAAGCAGCAGCCTTCCTACTGGGAAACTGCTTCACTGCCCTTGACAGCAAAGATCCTAAATTATTAACTGTTCATAAAAATTATGAACTGCTGGCAAGCCTTCCAATAAGTATTCCAATGGTACTTACAACAGCCCTCCTTGGTAGACCATTATTCTCTCTCTCTCTCTCTCTCTCTCTCTCTCTCTCTCTCTCTCTCTCTATCTCTCATAAGTTATGGAGAGGAGACAGAGACCTGGGAGATTTTTCTTTCCTTTTCAAAATTAATTTCTATCCCGCTTCTCCATACACTCAAGGAAGCTTGTAACATTAAAACCACACATCCATAAAACCATAAAAACAACAATAGAAGTCATATTATCATCTCAAAACAGAGCACTAGAGCAGGCATGATAAAATCTATCAGCATTACCTTGGGTAACCTCATGTGCTCTCCTGAAAATGCTGGTCTTGCACATCTTCTGAACGATGAAAAACAAAGCGCCAATGCTTATCTGTTAGGGCTCTGCTGATAAGTTCTCCCACTTTTAAAAAAGAGTCTCCAACAATTAATGAGAAAAGAAATTGCATTTGGAAATTATCAAGGGAGACAGAGAACTAAGGTGAAATTTGCATGGGTGAGGCTGTGGCATGTGGTGTTTTGAGGTGTCTAGGAGGACCCTTCTTTCATTCTACAAACCAGTACTCTACAGCCTTGCTTTTGCCTCTGCTTCCTGAAAACTACTCTAGGTCCTTGGCTGAACTCTCTTATAAACAAGGGAAGGTGAGGAATGTGTCTGCTATGTTCCTAAATGGAAGTACTACCCTTAAGAACAAACAGTGCGGATGCACTGATCTGTCAAATTTCAGTTCTCTCGGTTTCTAATTTTTATTTATTTAATGCATTGGTATCCCAAGTGGGGCTTTGAACCCTGGGCTCCCTGGTCCTAGTTGGACACTAACCACTGCACCACACTGGCTCTCTCCAATCTCTCCGAGATTTTTCAAACCTTAAATTTGGTTCTCCATATTTCTGCAGCAATTTGCATTTTTAAAAACTGCTCATGAATATCCTTCAGCATTTTAGTGCATGTTTCTCCTAATAAACATATTTTTGTATGCAGTTTTATGGAAGAAAAATCTGCATGTGAATTTTATTGGACCCAGAAAACAACGGGCAACCAGTGTTGTTTTAAGATGGAAAATGATGTTAATACAGTTAAAGCAGTATCATAACACTTTAAACAGTCACAGAACTACAATTTGCAGAGTTCCTTGGAAAGAGGAATTGACTGTTAAACCATTCTGAGAACTGTAGCTCTGGGAGGAGAATACGGATCTTCTAACAGCTCTCAGCTCCCTTAACAAATGGCAATTCCCAGGATTCTTTGAGGGAAGCCAGGACTGTCTCTTTAAATGTATAGTGTAGATGGGGCCCACACATAGTCAGCTGTACTGCTCTCATAAGCCCTCTGGCTGCTGCATAATTGCAATTTTTGCACCATCTTCAAGAGCAGCCCCACATAGTGTGTGTGTTACAGAGTGGTATTCTTCTGGAATCCAAGCCAGCATAATAGCTATCACTTGGGGGCATTGGGATTCAGTCTGGTGTATCAAGGAGCAGGGCTTTGTCTGCCCCTGCCTTCCCCCAGCCAGAGGGAGCAGCAGGACTGTGCTATTGTGCTGCCTGACCAGAGTTAGTCCTACTGCAATCTCTGGAGTTTAGGATTGCAGTAAATGTTTCTAGGCTGCCCACTTCCTGGGAAGAAGTCCTACTGAACATCATCTGATTTAATTCCAAATAAATGTCCATAGGATTCTGCTGTTAGACTGCAATCCTGTGCACATTTATGTGGAAGCAGTGCTTTTTTCTAAAAAAAAGTTTGACTCCAGAAAATCACCATTTTATAGTTCTAATTGGGAAAAATAAATACAGTAAATGGACAAAAGTACAAAGATTCACAAAATGTTTAGGGGTGTGTGTACCCCCCCCCCCGGAAAAAAGCACTGTTGTAGGCTTTACCTCCCACCTAAATACACACAGGATTGTGTAACTAATATTGTCTCTCTTCACAGGGATCCTGCTTCTCCAGTTACCCCATAAATTTTAGACCCTGCGTATAACCATTACCACTGAATACTGGATGTTTGTGTGTGTGTCTGATTTTGATAACCCTCAATCAGGGGTGCTTTGAAACCAACTTCTTCTCGTATTCCTGCATTTGAAATTAAAGAAGAGAGGATTAATTTCTGACAGATACAATTGTATTTTGGCAGTGCTCACAGGCCAGTCGCCTGCTATCTGGCTCCATGCCCTGGTGAGTCGTAATTCCGTTCATATCACCTTATGAGCCGCAGTAAATTACCCAAATGCATCAATGACCATCATCAGCTTTGCAGTGGCTCTGTTGGAGGACTCAGGGAAGAATGCCAGCCCCCCTCCCCTCCGCAAGTGCTTGAGTGTTTGGAAAGCAGGAGGGAGAAGTGGCTGATGGATTTTGCAGAGGAAATCACTGCACTTAATTTTCCAAAGAAACCACCTTACTTTCCAAATGTCATTTTCAAATGTCAGAATGCCTTGTCCTAAGTCTCTTCTTCTTCTTCTTCTTCTTCTTCTTCTTCTTCTTCTTCTTCTCCTCCTCCTCCTCCTCCTTCTCCTTTGGCGATCACTCATAGCCGAGTAAGTCTGTCTTCCATAAACACGGTTTTAACAATGAGTCCGTAAGTGACTGGAGGCCAACTCTGGATCCACATGTCCTTCCACAGTGGGGACATTGGTTTCCAGGTGGGAGTTGATGACAGTGTGGATTTGCCAAGCGTGCCTTCCTCTTAGCAAGTTTGAGTCCTGAGTTAGAGTGTCTTCAAAGCCCATGACACCTTTGGTAAAGACTGTTCTCCAATTGGAGCGTTCGCAGGCAAGTGTTTCCCAATTGTTGGTGTTTATACTACATTTTTTTAGATTTGTCTTCAGAGAGTCTTTGAACCTCTTTTGTTGACCACCAGCATTACGCTTTCCATTTTAAAGTTCGGAATAGAGTAGTTGCTTTGGAAGACGATCATCAGACATCCTCAAAACATGACTAGTTCAGCGAAGTTGATGTTGAAGAATCATTGCTTCAACACTGGTGATCTTTGCTTCTTCCAGTACCCTGGCATTAGTTGCCTGGCTTCCCAAGCGATGTGTGAAATTTTTCGGAGACACCATTGATACAATCTTTCTAGGAGGTGGAGATGGCATTCAGAAGTGGTCCACGTTTCACAAGCATACAGTAAGGTTGGTAGTACAATAGCTTTGTAAACAAGCATTTTGGTTTCCCTGAGAATGTCCCGGTCCTCAAACACTCTGCACTTCAGTTGGGAGAAAGCTGCACTCGCAGAGCTCAGGCAGTGCTGGATTTTGGCATCAGTGTTGGCCCTTGTGGAAAGATAATTGCCCAGGTAGGAGAAGTGATCAACACTTTCCAACATTACACCATTGAGTTGGATTTGTGGCACTGCAGAGGGGTTATTTTGTACTTGTTGGTGTAGCACTTTGGTTTTTGGGATGTTGATTAATAGGCCAAACTTTTTGTAAGCTTCTGCGAAGATATTTAGGATGGTTTGGAGGTCATCCTCTGAGCGTGCGCACACTACGTTGTCATCAGCATACTAAAATGATGGTGATGATGGTGATGATGATGCAGTTGCAGGAGGAGTGACACCCATGTTGGAATTGCAGTTGCCAAGCAAATTAAAAACAAATGTTCCTGCAAGGGAGTCAACTCCCATCATTCCTGACCATTGCTCTTGCTGGCTGGGGCGGATGGGATTTGTGTTTTTTTTGTTTTTTTTTTGTTGTTTTTTTTTGTTTTAAATGCTTTTATTAACTTATACCAACACCAACACAGACGTCACTCACAAGGCAAACTTACAAAAAGATATAACTACACATGTAGAACAAATGATACACATACATCCCTATTTCAATTCTTATTCATTTCTATTTGACTTCCTTCCCCCTCAGCGCGGGTCTGGTTGTATACTTAATAAACTGTTTCTTTCTCAACTCCTCTTCTTGGGGGT